>NC_050463.1:16126353-16276353 GCF_903995425.1 Onychomys torridus
ACATGTTTATTTGCGTTTTCTTTCCTTAATGAAATAGACCTAAGCACATTGCCCTCGGGTTAATCTGGAATATGAGGCTAGGGGATTTTATGTTGGTACAAAATGTGTCACTGGGGTTCTCAGATTATTGCTCACCTATGTTTCCAGCACAACCAGGTTTCTACAGAGGTTTGAGATCTGAAGGACACACATCTTCCATATGGCGCGGTTGCATGTCTGTAGCCCCATGGTTTCTTCTCTCTGCCTGTAGGTGTTGGATCCCCAAGCTTACAGGTCTGTATGCTAATGATTTACTATGAATTTGGGCTTGGATTAGGTCATTTGTGGGGGAAAAGGTCATTAAAATATTTAGGGAAGAAGTATGCAGCACTGAAGTAGATCCCTCCTAGCTACCTCACCCTAGCAGGGTGCATCTCGGGGCCTCCCTACAGAGGCCATGGTAGATCTGGGCCCCTTGGGCTTTCCACTTGGATAATCCCTGGTGTGGTGGGACAGGCCTCGTCTGTTTCAGAGGTCATAAATGTTTCTCAGCCTTTAGCTTTGGTATCACAAGACACAGCAACCAGAGCTCAGCCTGGTCTTTTATCACCAGTCAAATTATATAGCTCACAAAGCCGATGGCTTATAGAATGTGATTATGGACGGGAGCAACCACACAAAGAATAGCTGTCTGCTGATCTTCTAGGAGGGCCACGGCAGAGTGATAAGTTGGTTATTATACGGCTGCAAATGGGAAAATCAGTATAGTTCAGCAGTTGCTGTAATAGGATTTCGGAGAGGAGAAAGATTGAGACAAAGATATACAACTTACATTTGTCACTGGCTTATTATGTGCCAGCATTATTTCTGGGGTTTGTGATGGTATGGACTAACCCCCGTCTGCTGCCTACCGGGCCACAGGCTTTATCATTGAGCCACACCCACGGCTCCTGGTCCTGTTCTTCATGTGTCAATGGGGTACACCCCAAATCCTCTAAGATAGATACCGCATTTCCACCAGAACAGAGAGTTGAGGCTTAGGAATGTTTAAGAATAACTTCCTCAAGTTCTAGTAAGTACTAGACTTAGGATTTGGGTAAATAGGCAGATGGATAGGGAGAGGGGCCATGTCTGGGTGTTAAAGATGGCACACTTCCAAGATGTCTGTCTTCTTTACCCTCTGGGCCTGAGATAAAAGCCTGGCAGCCCAAAGCAAAGGTCTTATGGGCTTTGATTCTCCCCTTGTTGATGGTACTGGAGGACAAGGTCAAGCCATATCAGGACAGGCTTATGCCAAAGCTGACCAATCCGCCACGCTGTCTTTGTTCAAACTGACCTACCCTAAATTTGGGAGGAAGACTTCTCAAAGACCTGTGAGACCCCAGCCCTGCAGGAGAAGCAGGACGTGGGGCCTGAGTCTCCCCTCTGCTGTGCAGAGGGTCCTTGTCATGGTGTCAGGGTGCCTTGCTGTGTGTTTCTTCATCCTTCCTAAAAGTCTTTCTTCGTGGACTGACTCTGCCTGCTGCTGCCTGTGGGGCTGGAGATTTCCCCTGCCCTTTAATTCTGTAACCAACAGAGAACACAAATCTGCTCAAGACCCCTAGACAGCAGCAGCGCTTCCATTCCCTATGCTAGCCTTTTGTTGTTGGACAGAGTCTTACTGTGTAGCCTTGGCTAGTCTTGAACATGTGAATCTTCTTCCTCAACTTCCAAAGTATTAGGATTACAGCCATGTCTTAGTTAGGGCTTCTATTGCTGTGAACAGTAAAGAGACGCTATGACCTCGGCAACTCTTTTTTTTTTTTTTTTTGAGACGGGGTTTCTCTGTGTAGGCCTGGCTGTCCTAGAACTCACTCTCTGGACAAGAGATGGCTAGCTGAGATGATCCAGACTCACAGACTACTTAAGGAAGGACTTGAGACAAGCCCCGTACTTTCCCATTATGCAGATATGGACAAATGATATAACTAACTCTCTCAGGACTTGACAATTAACCCAAAAATGTTCTTTTCAGGATTTCTTAAAGATGTCTTTGTCCCCAGAAAGCAGGAAGTGATTTTAAGAAAACAATGCCCACATTCCCAAGAGGTGGGGTAGGTGTTTTTTGGTCATTCAATGGCTTATGGATGATTGTTATTGTTTACGATGGTTGGTTACAAGTTGTTAATGGTCAAATAAAAAAAAAGCTAAACAAAGGAGATTAGATACAGGGTTATTGTTTATAAAAAAGAAAAGAAAAAGTAAAAAGAAGATATAAAAAAGGGTAGATCATTGAATCTACTCTGAAAAGGGAAGATATAGAAATGATAAGATAAAAGGTAGATTTTTGGATCTACTCAGGGGAAAAAAAGAATATGGATATAATAAGATAAAAAGGAAGATTATTGAATCTACTTTATAAAAAGGACCTACTTGTTTTAAACAGGATAACTAATGAAAATTTTTTTTGTCAAATGTTAATAAACTGGACATTGTTAATATATATAATTTTTTGTCTGAATCTGTCAAATGTCAATGGACTAGACATTGTTAATGTAATTCTTTTTTTTTTTTTTTTTTTTTTTTTTGCCGGAGCTGAGGACTGAACCCAGGGCCTTGTGCTTGCTAGACAAGCATTCTACCACTGAGCTAAATTCCCAACCCCTGTTAATGTAATTCTTGACTGAATATGTTTATATATTTATTGGATATAGTTTTTCTTGTATTAGTTATAAGCTTTTTCAAATTTTAGACAAAAAAAAAGGGGAAATGTGGTGATATTGTGTGGTTTTTTTTTTTTTTTTTTTTTTTTTTTTTTTTAGCTGAGGATCGAACCCAGGGCCTTGTGCTTTGCTAGGCAAGCTCTCTATCATTGAGCTAAATCCCCAACCCATATTGTGCACTCTAATAAACTTATCTGGGGTCAGAGAACAGAACAGCCACTATATATAGATGCCAGAAAATGGTGGCACCCACACCTTTAATCCTATGATTCTGAAGGCAGAGATCTGTCTGGATCTCTGTGAGTTCAAAGCCATACTGGAAACAGACAGGCATGGTGACACATGCCTTTAATCCCAGTAAGTAATGGCAGGAAACAGAAAGGTATATAAGGCGTGAAGACCAGGTTAAGCTTTCAGGCTTTCAGCAGTAGTTCAGCTGAGATTCAGTCCAGATGAGGACTCAGAGGCATCCAGTTTGAGGAAACAGGATTAGCTGAGAAGTTGGCGAGGTGAGCTTAGCTGTGGTCTCTTCTGTCTCTCTGGTCATTCAGCATTTACCCCAATACCTGGCTCTGGCTTTGTTTTTATTAATAAGACCTTTTAAGATTCGTGCTACATCTATACTCAAACTCAGAGATCCACCTGCCTCTGCCTTTAGAGTGCTGGGATTAAAGGTGTTGTATCACCACTGCCTGGTGACCATGGCTGCCACTATTGTAAAGGAAAACATTTAATTGGGGCTGGCTTACACTTTCAGAGATTTAGTCCGTGAGCAGGAAGCAAGGCAGTGTACAAGCTGACATGGTGCTAGAGAAGTAGCTGAGAGTTCTACATTTTGATTCACAGGCAGCAGAAGAAGACTGCGCATCATACTAGGAGTAGCTTGAGCATATGAGACCTCCATAGTGACACACTTCCTCCAACAAGGCCACAACTCTTAATAATGTCTCTCCCTATGCGCCAAACATCCAAACACATGAATGGGTCTATGGGGGCCATTCCTATTCAAACCACCACAAGGCACAACTGGTTAAGTCTACTTTTTGGTACAGCATGAGCAAAGGCACAGATTTCGATTGGTAGCCACTGAAAGCATGCAGTCCTTAGAGGAGAGCAGAGTCTGAGCAGGGCGTGATGAGACAAGCTTATAACCCAGCACTTTGGCGGAAGACTGGGAGTTTAAGGTTATCTTTGATAACATAGTGAGTTCAAGGCCAGCCTGGGCTGCACGAGACTCTTTCAAAAAACAAACCCCTAACAATCCAGTTCTAAAATGTTCATGGAGAGAGCAAGTGTGGTGGTTCACACCTGAACTCCCACCACTGGGGCCAGACAGGGTGACTGGGGCAAGTTAGAAGACAGCCTGCGTGACACGGAGACTCCCGAGTATCCTAAAATAAATAAATAAAAATCCAAGAACAAATAAAACATACACGAGGTAGTCCTATACTGTATGCCCCAGAGTGTAATGAATTCTCTGTCCTTTCTTTCTTCTATAAAAATAAAGTAAAGTAAACACAGAAAGTCAAGGGAACAGCCAGACAGAATACTTTTGAAAAAGGACAGTGTCAGAGCACTCATGTGACCTGATTCCACTCTGTAAAGCCACAAGAGACAAGACTGTGGTCCTGAGGAAGAGACACAAAGATGGACTGATCTTTGGTGTGGCACAGAGTTCAGAAATAGACCCATGTGCGTGAGGTCAGCTGAGGTTTGGCACAGCCTCACACATGATTCAGGGTAGAAGCGATAGTCTTTCAAGGAACAGCACTGGATCTGTAGATTGATATCATATGTAAATTTTTGGGTTAAGCTAAAGTTTCTTTTATTTGTTTGTTTGCCTAGAATTTTGTTGTTATGCTTTTTGGTTTTTATAATTATTATTTTTTTCTTTTCTTTTTTCTTTCTTTCTTTCTTTTTTTTTTTTTTGGTCTTTTTTGTTATTTTGTCTTCTTTTTTTTCCAGAGCTGAGGAATGAATCCAGGGCCCTGAGCTTGCTAAGCAAGCACTCTACTACTGAGCTAAACCCCAACCCTGTAAAAAAAAAAAGTCTTAATCCCTACTCTCTATAAAATATAATAATCCCTACTGTATAAAATAACTCAGAACGAATTATAAAAACACATGTAAAGGGGCTGAGGATGTAGTTTAGTGGTAGTGTTTTCCTAGCATGCACAAGGCTCTGAGTTCAATCCACTGTATTGCTAAAATGAGAAAACAACAAACGCAAAAAGAAACAAAGATAATATAAAACTTTACATCATAAGCTTTTCTAAGAAAATATTTGTGGAGGGCTGGAGAGATCGCTCAGAGGTTTAGAGCATTGGCTGCTCTTCCAGAGGTCCTGAGTTCAATTCCCAGCAACCACATGGTGGCTCACAACCATCTGTAATGAGATCTGGCGCCCTCTTCTGGCCTGCAGCCATACATGCAGGCAGAACACTGTATACATAATAAATAAATCTTAAAAAAAAAAAAAGAGAAAAAGAAAATATTTGTGAACTTGGAACTTGGGTTAAGCTAAAGTTTCTTAGATTTGATACCAAAATACAACCCATGAAAGAAAAGAATTAACTTGAACCAAAATGAAAGTATCTTCTAGGGCTGGGGAGACAGTGTGGAGTGTGTGCTCATGATACTTGGACCCATTGCTTCTATTCCAGGGCTGGGGAGAGGGTAGGGGTATGAAAGAAGGGAGGGAGAGAGGGAGGAAAGATTAAATCCTACACATCATGTTCACATCTATAATTCTAGCACCTGGAGGTGGAGGCAGAAGGATCGAGGAGTTCAAGGCCAGCCTGGACTACTTGAGACCCTACCTCAAAAACAACCAATTAAAAAGAAATAGAGAGAGTCAGGCA
This sequence comes from Onychomys torridus, assembly GCF_903995425.1. Classification (NCBI taxonomy): domain Eukaryota; kingdom Metazoa; phylum Chordata; class Mammalia; order Rodentia; family Cricetidae; genus Onychomys; species Onychomys torridus. The sequence continues at coordinate 16,131,896 of NC_050463.1, forward strand.
GGGGGCTGAGTAAAGCATTTTATGAACAAGCGTGAGGACCAGAGTTCAGATCACTAGAACCTACTCCAAAGCTGGGTGTGGGTGACAGCTTGTCTGTAATGCCAGTGTAGGTGACCAGGGCAGGGAATCCTAGGGGCAAGCTGGCTAACCACACTAACCCAAATGGTAAACATTAGATTCAGCAAGAAACTCTGGCTCAGGCTAGGGAGATGGCTCAGAGTTTGAAAATGCTTACTGTGCTGACCTGAGTTCAGTCCCCAGAGCCCAGGTGAGAAGTCAGATGTGGCGGCATAGAAATCTCAGCACGCCTACTGTGCAGATGGGGCGGTGGGGGGTGGGAGGTAGACAAGGAACTCAGAGAGCCAGCTAGAAGACATCAAAGAAACCCTGCCTCAACAGGATGGAAGGAGAAAACTGACTCTCCAAAGACGCTTTCACATACATATCCCACACACATATAAATATAAAAACAAATAAAACAGAGATCCCGTCTCCATACAGAAGGTGGGAAGCAACTGAAATAGATACTGGATGTCAACAGTAGGTATCCACAAGCATATGAAACATGTATACACACACTCACACAGCCTCATGCACTGTGGTGGTTTGAAAGAAAATGGCCCGCAAAGGGAGTGGCACTATTAGGAGGCGTGGCCTTGTTGGAGTAGGTGTGGTCTTACTGGAGGAAGTGTGTCACTGTGGGGGTGGGCTTTGAGGTTTCTTTTTCTTAAGCGTCCCTCAGTGTGATCATCAGTCAACTTCCTACTGCTTGCAAGATGTAGGACACTTGGCTATTTCTCTAGCACCATGCCTGCCTGCTCATCGCCATGCTCCCCGCCATGATGGACTGAATGAACCTCTGAACTGTAAGCAAACCCTTCAGTTAAATGTTTTCTTTGTAAGAGTTGCCATGGTCATAGTCTCTCTTCACAGCAATAAAAACCCAAACTAAGACAAGCACACATACACATGCAGAAGGAAGGAAGGAAGGAAGAAAAGAAGGAAGGGAGGGAGGAAGGAAGGAAAGGAGGAAGGAAGGGTTGGACAGAGGGAGAATGAGCCATACAAACCTGGGAGAATTTTACAAAACATAGCTGCCAAAAGAATTGATTCCTGAATATATAATGAACTCACAAACCTCAGTTGGCAAAAAAAAAAAAAAAAAAGTAAGCTTGACTCTAACGATACAAGTGAAGTATTAAATGCTTTCCCAAAGGGAATATGTGCATGATAAATAAACACATGCAAATATGTGCAACATAAAAACACATGCAAATATGCTCAACATACTTAGTAACTAGGGAAGTACAAATTGAGACCACAATGAGATACCATCATATGTCTATCAGAATAGGAAAAATAAGTTCTGACAGAAATGAAGAGACTGGAATGTTCCTCTCTTGCTAGCAGGAATGTAAAAACACACAGCCTCTTTGGAAAACAGTTGGCAGCTTGACACAAAGTTACACATTTACCATGCAGCCCCCAAATCCCACTCCTAGGTGTTTACCCAAGAGACATAGAATCCATGATTGTAGCAGCTTTATTTACAATTGCCCAGATCTGGAAAAGACCCAGATGTCCCTCAACTAGAGCATAAATAATGTATGGTACATTCAGATAGTGAAATGCTTCTCAGCAGCAGAATGGAATCAACTACTGATGCACAGACCCCCATGAATGGACTTCAGATGCCTCGTGCTGAGCAAAAGAAGCTACGCTCCAGGTTACATACTGTGTCTTTCCATTTATACGACATTTGGGGAAAAAAATGAGATGGTAGGTATAGAAAACAGACCAGTGATTGACAGGGACAAGGTTGGGTGGAAGATTGGTGCAAGGAATTGTTTTTGTGGCCCATGATGAAGAGTTCGGAGGACCCTAACTCTCTCTGTGTCTATCTGGCTAGGAGTTCAGCACTACTGAATACATTAAGAATGTTAATTTTATCAACAGATCTTTTGGGGAGGTGTGGAGAGATGGCTCAGTGGTTAAGAGCATTTGTTGCACTTACAGAGGACTCAGTTTTCAGCATCCATAGGGCAACTCACAAACCACCAGGATTCGTGAGGAGATGCAGATGAAGCTGGAGATGAGCATGCTGCACTTAGATAAGGTATCAAGCCATGTGGTAGAACACAGACAAAATATGGGTTAATTTAAGCTATAAAAGCTAGTTATTAACAAGCCTAAGCTATCGGCCAAGCATTTATAATTAATAATAAATTTCTGTGTGGTTATTTGGGAGCTGCTGGTGGGACAGAGCTGGCCTGTGGTTTTGACGAAAACTTCGCCTACAGCACCATGCATTTTTTTCACTGCTAAACCATCTCTCTAGTCCAAGGTAGTAGTTTTTTTATTGTGAGCACCATTCCATGTTTACTATTCTTCAAATAAATTGAGAGTTGTGCCCTTTAAGTCTTAGACAGCTGTCAAACCTCTCCTTTGTCCCTGGCTGCTTAGAGCTCAAGGCTGTCCCTCCAGGTGCCCTTCTTCTGGTAACCAGCTAGACTACCATCTCCTCTTGCCTGCCTCCAACACTTCACCTTGAAGAAACCACACTCCACACACAAGGCACACTGTCACCAGGGCTGCCTCTGAAGTATGCCTGTTGCTTCTTCAGGAGGCCTTGCTCCAGGTATGACTGGACTAGCTTTGGAAGACCCCACTCAGGCAAGACAAGGGCACTGGATCCCCTGGAGCTGGAGTTACAGACATTGTGAGCCACCTAGGTTGGGTTCTAGGCACCAAACTCCATTCTCTAAAAGAGCAGTAGACTTAACTGCTACGCTGTCTCTCTAGTACAGACCTCCCCCTACCACCCAGACTGTGGATAACCCTATTTACCTGGAGGTATTCTTACTCAGGGTTAGAGAGAGAGTGCCATCTCCCCAGTGATTCATCGAAAAGCCTGGCATTGGTGCCTATTTCAGGTTTGTGCTTGGTGCTCATTGTGGACTAGCCTAGTTGGTGGAATTAGAAGCTGTGCACACGCAGCTCTGTGATTGGTGAAATTGTGATCCGTGCACAAACACACCATGCCTCTCTTCTGGCTGTGTCAGAAGGCTGTTTGTATTCCTCAGTTTGTACTCTTAGTGACGGAAGCTTCTCTTGTGTGCATTGTGTTGCAACATTGGGCCCTGTGAAGAAAAAAATGGTCTTTGAACAGTGGTCCTTCTTCTGGGCCCCAGAGCAGGCTGGGTTAATGGCATGGAGGACAGACAAATGCCCAGGAGAAATGGATAAGAACACTTGCTGTGTTATGGTGTCGAAAACCAGGAACACAACACTGAGATATTGCAGGTTAAAATTAATTCATGGCCTGTCCTGGAGGGGGGTGTGCCCAAAACAGCTTGACCACACAGCTGCTATGACAGGCTTAGAGGCCCAGACACAGCTTCTGGCAGGTAACTCCTGGACCCAGGAAGAGCCATAAGCTGACCACACCCAGGGAGGGCCTGCATCTAAGGGGAAGTACCTGACATTCCAAACATTCCCTATACCTAGAAAATGTCAGCCAATCTTGGTCCTGTACCTTGGAAATTGCTTCACCTCAACCTCTTCTATGATAAAAACTCCACCTTGGGCTCTGGGCTCTCAGCTTTCACCACTGCATGGGACAGAGAGTCCAAGTTCCAAGCTTGGAAATAAAGGCTCTTTGCTTTTACATATGGAATTCAATCTCCATGGTGATCTTTTGGGGGTTCCATGTTCTGGGCATAAAATTTGAGGGCTCATCTGGGATCCTCCAAGCCCACTGGGACCACCACCTGTAGAGACTGACGCCGGCTGGTAAGTGTCTCTAAGTGTCTGTCTGTCCTGTCTGTCTGTGTTCAGTTTCGTTTTTTGTGGCTCACCTAAGTCAGTGATTATGACTAGAAACAGTTAAGGGTGGATCCATGAGAGACCTTGATCACAAGGGGCTGGAAGATGTTCCAGACTCCAGTGTGGGGACCGAGAGCCTGCATCTAAGGGGAAATACCTGACGTCCCAAACATTCCCTATTGATGTTTCTTTTTTTTTTGTTTTTTGTTTTTTGTTTGTTTTTTGTTTTTTTGTGGCGCTCTTACCCTGCTAGGAAAAGTCACAAAACAGGACAGAATCCACTAAAGGAGTTTTACTAAGACAAGGAGAAAGGGACAGATGTGATCAGGCCTGCTGAAAGGACAAGCGTGGGAGAAGAAGGCAGGTTGAGGGGGCACACACATGGGCCTGCCTTTTTAAGGGCCACTCCGCATCTGCGCACACCATGTGGCTACCCCAAGCATGTGCATAGATCATGTGTTCACGCCATGCAACTATGTGACCACACAGTGCATGGGGCATGGGTTACATAGGAAGTATGACCCGGAAATGATTGGGCAGAAATGTCTAAGTGTCCCAACGGGGCATGTGCAACCATGGGGGCGTGGCTGGAATTCCTATCACCTATACTAGACAAATGTCAGCCAATGAGGCACTAGAACCCTGGAAATCCCCTCACCCCAACCTCTGCTATGATTGAAAAAACCCACCCTGCCTGGGATGGGGTCTCTCTGCTCTCACCACTATGTCAGACAGAGTCCAAGCTCTAAGCTTGGAAATAAAGGCTCTTTGCTTTTACATACAGAATTCAGTCTCCACGGTGGTCTTTTGGGGGTCCCTGTGATTTGGGCATAACAGCTTAACTTACAGTCCCCTCCTCAGAAGTAGCAGAGTATAAGCGGCCCTCAGCAGAGAATCTTATATAAGTCTTCCACCTATATAACATTAAGATCCTGGAAACAGGTCTGGGAGCTGACTAATGGATACTCTGTTGTTTTTTAGCAGATAAAGTAAATTATTTTACCCATACTGAAGTCAATAGTGAAGGCAGAAACGGGAGTTAGCCTCTAATAGCGACTCCTCTAGAGGACCTATGTTCCTTGGCAAATTCACAGCTGCCTGGAACCCAAGCTCCCAGGGGTCTGATGCCTTTGTCTGGTCTCAGAAAGAGAACCTGCATATACATGACATTCATACACACACACACACACACATACACACACACACACACACACACACACACACACACACACACACACAAACAAGCAAGTACAATGTTTTTAAAAAGCCAGGGCTTCCACTCTGGTGGTAACATTGAGGAGGCAGCTGAAGAGTTCCAGAAGGTCACCAGGATACAAGGACTTAATACCCAAAGCTCAGAGCTGTAACACCCAGAGGCAGCTGAGGGTATCAGACAGCCACCAAGAGATGGGCCCTCGGATACCCAAGTCTCTGAGCTGTTAACACTACGAGGCAGCTGAGAGTTCCAGAGAGTGACCAAGGGCATGCACGCGTGTTCTGTGAGCCACGAGGACAGCCAGGCTGCAAGGATGATGAAGTCGTGAATGAACAGAGGAAAGGAAAGGCCATGACTGCTCCCAGGTCTGGTGGAGGAGAACGTTTATTGTAGGTAAAAGGGAGAGCATAACCAGAGGCAGGGACATCTGGGAGAGTCCAGAGTGAACAAGACCCTGAGCTGAGCCTTGTGAGGAGAGGGGGAGGGGGGGGGAGGGAGAGGAGCCATCAACCCAGAGGGGCAGCCTGGGTCTGGAGACTGGACCAAGTGGCTGAGTTATACAGGGGCCAGAGGGGCTGGGGGCAGGGAGTCCCAGCCCTGGGCTGGAGAAGTTGAGGGTAGGGGGCAGGGTATGCCAGCCACACCCTGTAACAGGTAGGGACTGAGGGAGCATGGAGAAGCTGGCGGCCAGTGTCTGCTTTGATATGTTAATGAACATCTCACTTAGCCATTTGTACTGGATTTGAGACCCAACAAAGAAAGAGCCGGAGAGCGCTGCTAAGTCTTCAAAAGCCAAGTGCCCCAGAACTCTGCAGCTACAGTGCCAGTCACCAGGTCAACACTCTAAGCCATAAACCCAGCCTTGTCATCTTAGAGCAATGGAGCCTCCCTCCAGTTGAACGCTGGGGACCAAAATCTGTTGCACGAATCCTAAATGGTCTTTTAATAAAAACCTGGAGCCAGATATCGGGGTAACTGCTGACAGATCAGAGGAAACAAGCCACACCACTTCTCATCTCGCCAACTCCTCAGCCAAGAAGAGAAGATTCTGTCTCCATGAATCCTTAGACCTAATGCTCCTGAGTCCACAGCTGAAAGGCTCTCCAGTTCCTGTCTCCTCACGACTTATATGCCTTTCTTCACCCAGCCATATCACTTCCTGTCTCGGTCTTCCCGGTGCTGGGATTAATGATGTGTGTGCTTCCCAAATACTGGGAAAGGCCTGAGATCTCAAGTGCTGGGATTAAAGGTGTGTGCCACCACTGCCTGACCTCTATGTTTAACCCTGTGGTTGGCTCTCTCCTCTGATCTTCAGGCAAGCTTTGTTTCTTAGATTACAAATATCACCATAGAAGTCCCTAGTGCCCAAAGCTCAGAGCTATACACCTCTAGGTTTGGAGGCCCAGCTTGTGATCCTCTTGATCTATCAGTGCTGAGTTCTGCCTCTGTCAATCCACAATTTCTACCCAAATAAAGCAAAAGAACTCAGCTGTGGTGGTTTGAAAGAAGCTGGCCCCCAAAGGGAGTGTCACTATTAGGAGGTGTGGCCTTGATGGATTAGGTACGATCTTGTTGTAGGAAATGTGTCACTGTGGGGGTAGGCTTCAAGGTCTCCTTTACTCAAGGCACACCCAGTGAGACAGACCACTTCCTGTTGCCTGCTAAAATCCAGATATAGAACTCTCAGCTCCTTCTCCAGGACCATGTCTGCTGGCATACCACTGTGCTTCCCATCATGACACTAACACACTTAACCTCTGAACTATAAGCCAGCCCCAATTAAATGTTTTCTTTTATGTGAGTTGCTGTGGTCATGGTGTCTCAATAGCACACTGAGTAAGACAGAAGTCCAGTCACTTTCAACAATGAGATTGTTTTGTATCTTGCTGTTGTCATTGGCTGTTGCTAAACCACACAGTGTTGACTGGCTATGGTGGTGAGTACCTATTATCTTAGCACTTGGATGGGAGGATGGAGAATTGAGGGTTAACCTATGCTACATCACAAGACCCCATATCACAAACAACCCTTTGCCATACCATACATTAAGAAGAACAGCAGTATTTGTAAACAGTGTCTTCTTTTTAATGGAGGGCTGTGATTCTGTGTTGGATGTGTTTGACTTCAGTCAATGGGACTGAGTAGGGTTGTAAACTGAACAGTGACCATGGTCATATCATTGAGCCAGAAGGCTGAGTCACAAAGGCCCTGATGATATACCCCTGTAATCCCAGGATTTGGGAACCTGAGGCAAGAGGACTGCCATAAATTGGAGGCTAGCCTGGGCTATGTATGTAGTATACTTCAGGCCAATATGGGCTATAAAGTGAGACCTTGTCCCAGAGGAGGAGCAGTACTACAGTTGTAGGGAGAAGTTATGGGGTCTGAAATACAGAGGAGAAGGGAGGGCTGGGGAGAAGTGGGCTGGTTCTAGGATAGAACCCCAAAAGAAAGAAAAAAGATAAACCAGAGGGACAGAGGCAGGACCTGCACTCTTCTGGTTTTGGAGGCGAGGGGCTACATTCTAGGGAGTGTTACAGAAAGATGGGGTTTGGGGGTTGTGGGGCTGTAGACAGGGTGCTATTCCCAGTCAGAGCAACTGGAGGCAGGGGCCTTAGAGCATCTGCCAAAGCCCAGGGCCCCATTTCTCAGCAGGCCAGGCTTTGTCAAGGTCAAGGGACCAGGTCAGAGACATCGAACCCTGTTGTTATTTTTCCATTAACTTGAAGGATCACTGCAGCCTTGAAAACCACTGAGTCAGAGTGTAAATATTGGCACTGATTTCCACCGGACCAACCGCAGGAGCAGGAAGGCTTCCCAGAAGACCAGAGGCAATGGAGCTCTGTGGGATCAAGGAACCACCGCAATAATTCGGCAAAGTCAAGATAGCTGAGTATCTTTGAGGGCCAGAGACTGACCCTGATGAAGCCTTTCTGGTGAATGGCTCTGACTAAGACTTCTCTTAGCCTTAAGACAGGGCTGGCGCTGGATCCTAAAGTGGAAATGGTGGGTGCAAGCCTGGGTTTTTGTTGTTGCTGTTTGTTTCTGGATTTGTCTTCTTGCATTTTTGTAAATAATCAAGGAGAGTGTTTTGTTTTGTTTTTTCTTTTTAAAAAAGATGTACTCATTTTTGTATACAAGTGCTTTATTTGCATATCTGCCTGCAGGCCAGAAGAGGGCATCAGATCCTGTTATAGATGGTTGTGAGTGTTATGCCCAGATTGTGGGGACCCCCAAAAGACCACCACAGAGACCAAATCCCATGCAAAAGCAAAGAGCCTTTATTTTCAAGCTTGGAGCTTGGTCTGTCTGTCCAATACAGCAGTGAGAGCAGAGAACCCGAGCCCAGGGTGGAATTTTTATCATAACAGAGGTTGGGGCAAGGGGATTTCCAGGGTTCAGGACCCTTACTGGCTGATATTTGTCTAGGGGTATAGGAAATGTTTGGAATGTCAGGTACTTCCCCTTAGATGCAGGCCCCACTAGGTGGGGTCAGCCTATGGCTTTCCCTGAGTCCAGGTGTTGCCTGCCAGAAGCTGTGTCTGGGCCTCTAAGCCCATCATGGCACTGTGTGGTCAAGCTGTTTTGGGGCCCCCACACGAGCCACCATGTGGTTGCTGGCAATTGAACTCAGGACCTCTGGAAGAGCAGCCAGTGCTCTTAACCTCTGAGCCTTCTCTCCAGGATTCCCTCCAGCTCTGATTTGTTCATTCATCAAATTATTTGCGGAACACCTACTACACCCCAGTGTCTGTGGTAGAAACAGGAACTAGTAGGACACAAGTTATTGAAATTTTCTTAGGGGCCTGTCCTGAGAAGAGGTTACCTTGTTCTCCCAGAGTTGTAGGGCCGGCATGGGGCATTCTGAGGGAAAAGAATCTATGTACACTGTGCTCTTTCATCCATCCATTTTATTTCTCTAAGACAAACTTCTATCTACAGAGCTTCAGTTCTATTCTGACACTCAGTTCCTCTCTGTCCCTTCTCTTCCTGTCCTCTCATAGCCCTTAGTAATAACTAAGCTCTTCTGCTCTCGATCTCATCTTCGCCTTCTGTTCTCCTGTCTCCCAGGTTCCCTTCCTCTCCTACTCTCTTGACCTGATTCAAATCCACCTACAATCTGCAAAAACCCTTTTTCTTGCTCCTTACTCCTCCTCAGCTCCAGCCTCTCTAACCCTCAACAGAAGTCAGGAATTCTGCCCAGTCTTCACTGAACCTGGTTATGCAAAAACCCCTTTTGTTCTGAGTCAATAGCTCTGGAATGCCATGCAGCTAAAGAGAAAGGGATGGTCTGAGCTTCATTTGCACAAGAAACAAAGCTATGTATCTACAATCCGCCTGTCTCCTAGGCCTAGGAGACTGGTGTTGTCTCTATGGGGTGTTACCTAGTACAGATCAGCAGTAGGTCTGAGAGGCTTATACTGTTTGCTGTTATGGCCTAGGAGTTATGGGCACACAAGAAATTGATAGTAGGAAACAGCTGATATATTAAAAGCTGAAAAACACCAAATATTCCTTGATATTTGACTTCTCTAGAAGGATTCCTTGATCTTTCTAGGTCTAGCTTTATCATATACAGCTGAATCTCTGTTTCATATTCTTGAGGCCTGCAGCAAAAAGTCACTAAGAAAAGGTTACCTTGAGGGAGCTCTGAGTTTGGGGGATAATTATAAGACAATGAATGACATTCACTGTGTCCTGTGGCCCGCTGTTGGAATTAATCTCCCTGAAACTCTGTAAGGTAGAAACTATAAGAGCCTTCCATTCAGAGACGAAGAAACTAAGACACAGAGACCTTGAGTAGCTTGCCAAAGGACTCGCTCATTTGTATATGTTACCTTAAATCAGGGATAAGCAAACTCATTCTGTTGAGAGATTAGATATGAATGCACAATGGCCAGACAATGTTGTGAGTGAAAAAGACGGTGGGTTCAGCAGAAAGGGAGCTGAGATAAGCCACCTTCCAGGAAAGCTTTATTAATAGAGTTATTAGTGTCATACCACAGCAGCCATGATGGAGCCCTGAAGGGAGAGAGCCCTCAGTTACGGAAGGCAAAGTTTCTGGCTTTTCCAGGTTTTGGGAGGTGGGGAGAATTTCACATGACCTTGTCTGGATTCCACAGGTCACTAGAAAGCAGTAGAGCTACCCTTGGATCTGGGTATTATGGGGTGTGGGGGAGGACTAGACATGCCTCCAGCTGTGAGAGGGACAGGGAGGGACCACAAGGCTTGAGCAAGTGTTATTTGTCCACTCACTGTGTGACGAGGAGAACCACACAGTGTGATGCTGCAGAAGGGAGAGAGAAAAGCAGCTAACGAGTCTATAACCTATAGACAATGCGTAAGATGGTCTCTGGGCAGGGCATGGTGGCACACACCCCTAACTCAGACACTTAGGGGTGGAGACATGAGGCACAGGAAGTTCAAGTTATCCTTGACTGTGAACGGAGATTGAGGCGACTTGGGATTTAAGAGACCTAGTCTAAAAAACAAACACGTAGAACCCAAAGCAAACAAAAAAAGCAGAATTCTGACCATGAAATGGAATCCATTATAGTAACCAGCTCAGGACACAGCATTGCTCTCTGTGACATGAAGACATTAAGAACTCAGTCTGCTACCCCTGTCAAATCCAGAAAAGCCAACAACAGCTCCTGGTGAAACTGGCCCAGAGCAATCAAGACTTGGTTAGAAACTGGCAGCTTCCATATTTTTTTAAGTGTAAGTGTGTGCATGCACGCGTGTGCGTGTGTGTGTGTTTGCGTGTGCGTGTGTGTGTGTGTGTGTAAACCAACATTGACACTGAGCATCTTCCTTTATCTCCTAATTGAAGGGACACAAATCCTTAGAGCATGTGGCTCTGGCAGGCCTTGCCCTTCTCCCCCATTCCCTCTACCTTGCTAAAAACCAGGAGATTACATACCTAAAGCTAGCCACCAAGGTCTATTCCCTTATTTGGTCACTTCCTCCTCCTGAGGCTGACCACCAAGGTCCAGCTATCTGAAGCCCCCTTTGGCTCACTCAATTAACATGCCCAATTAAAATTAAACAGCTCATCCTAACACAGGGTTCCCCTTTACCTTTATAAAATGCCATTTGCCTATGTGCCACGTCTGTCTCCTCCCTATGCAGAGGCAGTCCTTTGTCCCTGGTGTGGGGGGGAAATATCCCTGCCCCTCCCCCTTGTCCCCATCTCCCTCACCACCATGCCCTAGCCCATTCTAACACAGACCTCCTCTTTATTTTCTTCTTAAGAATGACACCTGCAAGGTCATTCCCTGCTGTATTTCTGAAGCAACCACTTTACCTTTTCTTCCCCACTTAATAAAGGATCTCTCTGTGAAAACAAGTGTTTGAGTGTGGTTTGTGCCTAGTTGGAGTCTGGAAGGGAGCCCCTACTGGGCGGGAGTTCCCTTTACAGATGGTTTTGAGACTAAGTCTCTGGAACCTAGAACTTGCCGGAGAGCTCCTAGAGGGAGGGGAGGAATCTGCTGCTTCCTGTTTGTCAGTGTGTCAAGTTTGCTCATGGGAGCTGGAGAGCCAAACTTGAGCTCTCCTGTGGGAGATCAGAGGTCATAGCAAGCCATAAACAGAAGTCAGGTAGTGGTAGCACACACCCTTAATCTGATCACAGGGCAGGCAGAGTCTTTGTGTGTTCAAGGACACAGCCAAGGGTGGTGACACATGCCTTTAATCCCAGTACCAATCATAGAGACCTGGAGGTCTGTATAGACAGGCAGTGATGTGGCTGGGCTTAGAGACAATGAGAAGGCAGAACAGGAAGGCAATAAAAGCACAGGTTAGACAGGAAGCTGTCTTGGGAAGCTATGGTGAGGTGGAGAGCTAAGGTTAGTTGGCAGCTATTGCTCTGATCTCTACAGCTTGCACCCCTGTATTTGGCCCCGTGTTTCTTATTTAATAAGACTGTTTAGAAATTCATCTACACTCTCCTGTTTTTTTCAGTTGGCATTTGACCAAGTAAGCCATCTCCCAAACCCATGTCCCCAGTTTCTGTCGCTGTTTCCAACTTGGGACCAAGCAGAAAAAGCTCAGTGTGCTTCTCTAACTCAGGATGCTCCAATTCTAGGAGGACCCCAAGCCAACTGCCTCTACAGGGCCCATCTCAGACCCTCCTTTTGCATTACAAACACTTTCCCACTTTTGTCCTACCTTTGAGTCACTACCAAAAAAAAAAAATCTGAAAGTAGAGACCCCTTGTGTAGCAAGCTCTGCACAAACATCGATCTTTGTCTTGTTCCTATGCAAAGGACTCTCTTAATTTCTTTTTTCTATTGCTACCATAAAATACTCTGACAAAAGCAACTTGGGGAGAAACTTGGGTTTCTTCTGGCTCACAGTTCAAGGGTCCAGTCCATCATGGCAGGGATGTCAGTGAAGCAGGAACTTGAAGCATCTGGAGAAAGAGAACAAGGGATGTATGTTCCTGCTCAGCCTCTTTCTCTACCCACACAGTCCAGGACCCCTGGCAGGGAATCGTGCCACCCATAGTGGGCAGGCCTTCTCAACTCAATTAATTCAATCAAAATACTCTAATAGGCATGCACAAAGGCTAATCTCCCAGGGCATTCCAGATTCTGTCCCTTTGATGACTAACATATCATCACAAGGACTGACTAAAAGATATGGTTAGATTTTTAGATTCTATAGTAGCCATACTGACTACCCAACTCTACCCTTTCTTTTCTTTTTATCAGCCTACAGACCAACCTGATCTAGACAATCCCTCTTGGAGAGTCCTAATTCGATAAATCCATGGGAGTCGGTTAAAGAGTGTTAGAATTCCTAGCCACTCCCCCAGCTACTTGACCATGAGTGTGCTGTCCAGTAACCAGACAAGATGCTTAGTCATCTTAGGGCCTTACATCGTGTGCTGTGTGACCACGTAATCTATGTACATGTGTGGTATAGCTACGTGTAAGCCCATATGTGCATGTGCGGGTGGGGGGGGGGACCTATAAAAGTGGGTTCCACCTATACCTTCCCTCTCTTCCTGCATGGTCATTCCATATGCACATCTTTTCCACTCCCTTCCCTTACCAAACTCTTAGAGTGGGTTTTGCTGTGCCTCATGGCTCCTCTGGCATGGTCAACAGCACTGCTGTATAAATAACAAGGAGTATTGGGGAAATTTATTAGGGTAAATTGAGGAAATACACGCATGGATACAGAATGGAGTAGACAACTGAAGTTGTCTTCTGATCTGACCAGGAACAAATCTACCTGGCAGTCTGATCACATCAGGAAGCAGGCAGCAGGGAGAAGGGGCTCATGACCCTTCTCCTTCTCCTTTTAAGAGATCACGTTCAATGGCAAGAAGCAATGCCTCCCAAGGTCATGGGCATTGCAAATACCACTACAGAGTCCTTTTCCAGATTATTCTAGATTGTGTCAAATTGACAATTAAAGCTGATCATCACAAACACCTACCCATCATGCCTTCCTTGCCCTTCCCATTCACCTAAAGTAAACCCTTAAAAAAGATAAGTCATCCTATAAAAGCTGAGCTTTCTTGGAAATGGAGTTTATTCTTCTGAGCCACAGAGAGCTTTAAAAGTTTGCACAGGAACCTTCTTCAAGTACACTGTTCTTGTCTTGATTAGAGAATTTAACTCTCTGTTTATCCTTGTGCCAGGAATACAGGCACCAGCGGTGAGGCTGCGTGGAGGCTCTGGATATTCATGGTATCAGATGGCTGTAGCTTGGCAAAGGGTCCGGAATCCCCAGGGGTTCTTGTTCTCTCTACTGAAACAGATGTCACTCTCGCAACATTTGGTCTGTCACTTGTTAACGCCATGACGCCAAGGAAACTTCTGCTCCAAGTGACCTCTCCCCTCGTCTTCTCCCCTTTTCCCATTGGGAAGTTCAAATGGCAAAGGTCAGCACTTTCAAACTGAAGTCCAAAGCATGGTTCAAACTGTAAAGAAGACACTTAGAGTGAAAACATCTTCTGAGGATTTCGCCTGAATGGTTTGGTAGTTTTGAGCAGGTAGGATGGAGGGAAAATGGGAAGAACTGAAGGTTTTTAGAGTAACTGAGATGACTTCAGGGTCTAAGCAGGGGCAGGGGGAGGAAGTAGAACCCAGAGAACTGGAGATGGAAAATGGAAGGCTGGGGACGGAGGCTGTATTAGCCTGCATTTGGAGCTGGGGCTCAGTCTGCTGCTGTTAGCTCACAGATAAAGCACCTAAGATTTCAGTTTTAGTGAACTCCACACATTTGCTGAAAGCCTATTGTATAGGCATCCAAGCTGTCTGGTAAAGGGAAGTCTGTGTGGGCTGTTTACATCTAATGGAAGATAAATCTGCCTGGTTCTGTATTCACACAGCTCTTTATCCACCTACTTTAGCAGTTAACTTCACACCGCATTGTTAAGGAGGACCTAAATATCTATCCACAACAACAGCTCCCATGTTCTCTTTAGCCAGCATCCCCACATCTCTATTAGTTATTATTCTGTTGTTGTGATAGAATAGCCCGCCCCTACCCCCAGAAAGCAAAGCAGGGGAGAAAGGGCTGTTTTTTGGTCTTACGGTTCCAGAGGGGACACAGTCCATCATGAAGGGGAAGGGAAGCTAGCAGGAACATGAAGCCAGCTTGGCAGTCAGGAAACAGGGAGAATGGGGGCTGGGCTCTAAAACCTCAAGGCCTATAGGCTGCAGAGATGGCTCAGAGGTTAAGAGCACTGGCTGCTCTCCCAGAGGACCTGGGTTCAATTCCCAGCACCCACATGGCAGCTCCTAGGTTGGTGTGGACCACAGGGTGACCATTGCTGCTTGTCGAAGTCCCAGCATTTCAACACTGCAGACCACACTTCTCCAGCACCTTTTTAGTTTCATTTTTAATGACTCTCCATATTAATGCCTTTCCCTTTGGGAAATTTTGTGTGGGCTTTGGTAAACGATGAAAATGTGTATGATGGTTGTTAGGATTCTGCTGCCAACTCCAGCTGCATGACCGCACATGTGCAGTTCAGGAGTTAAGCAAGGGGTCTTGTGTCTTACTTACGTGTGCTGCATGATTGTGCAAATGTGCGCAGTGCGGTCATGCAATCAGCACATGCATGGCGTAGCTTCCTAAGCCTACCTGCGCATGTGCAGGGGAATCCTTAAAAAGCTGGACCCAGACTCCTCCTCTCTTTTCTCTGTTCTCTCTCTCTCTCTCTCTCTCTCTCTCTCTCTCTCTCTCTCTCTCTCTCTCCTCTCTGCATGTGCTTCTTCCCCAAGCCTGGTTCTTTTGTCCCACCCCCTTCCTCCTAATAAAGCTCTGATACTGGGTTTTGTCCTGTGTCTCATGACATTTTCATATTCTAACAGTACCGCTTATCATTTTTTTAAAAACTATGGTAACCTCTCTAACAAAATAATTCTTTGGGAAAAAATCCCACCCCCTCACCACAAAACCAGGAATTCTACTGTGTCCTAATTACACCAAGAACTGGAAAGTTAGAGATTTACTAGACACACCTCATCCCAAGGATGATATGCCTACAGTTCAGATCCAGAGCCTGAGGCCATTAAGGGCAAGAATTCAGTTCATAAATATAGAGAAATCAGAATGGTATGGTATAATGGGAAAAGAGTAAAGTATCAGGACCTTCCCTTTTAGGAGCATTATGAGGGAACAGGCTCATGCATTAAGACTAAGAAACTGTAATATAGTGTCTGCTCCCCAGAAGTCCTTTTCCCAAGGTCAGGCATTTGGATAAGGGTCTCCAGTCCCTTGGGAGCTTGAGGAAAGTTCCTGCTTGATAAAGCAGTCATTCTTATCTCTTCTTATCCCTAGCAAGTGGGGCTTATGGCCCTTCCATTAACATATGACCGATGCCTATTGTTAAGGCCGATGCTTAGATTCCTCAACCCCTGATCTCAAGCCACAGCCCAGCTCACATGCCCCTTGTCTCCCGTTTAAGCCTATGTGCGGCTGTACAGTATAAAAGGTGTAATTTTTTCTCAAGTAAAGGCTGTTGGCAGCCATCCTGATTCACCCTCAGATCGTG
Source organism: Onychomys torridus (assembly GCF_903995425.1). Lineage (NCBI taxonomy): Eukaryota > Metazoa > Chordata > Mammalia > Rodentia > Cricetidae > Onychomys > Onychomys torridus. The sequence continues at coordinate 16,147,954 of NC_050463.1, forward strand.
TCTGTCTCCTTTTCTACCCCCCCCCCAATCCCCGCCAACTCCACACATCTTTGGGACCTGAATATTAGAATTCCTAGCCACTCCCCCAGCTACATGACCGCACATGTGCTGTCAAGATGCTTAGTCATCCCAGGGCCTTACGTCCTATATAATCCGTGTGCTGCGTGATCATATAATTTGCACACAGTGTGAACACGTAATCTATGCACATGCGCATGTGTGGGGGGTAATCTATAAAATTGGGTTCCACACATCCCTCACTCCCTCCCTGCATGATCTTTCCATAGGCCGAAGCGCCCCCTCTGTTCCCTTCCCTTCCTAAACTCTCATAGTGGTTCTGTTGTGCCTTGTGTCTTTTCTCACTTGGTAAACAGTACCACTTAATAAATAACACTGAACCCCCTCCACACACATACTGAAGCAGGTCTCTTGTTGCGGTAGCACCCGTGCTACCACCACCCGTTTACCATGTCCGAGCGAGGGGCTGTGGATCAAAAAACAGACAAAAGACAGAGGGGCATTCGTGCCAGGGGATGCCATATGCCGCTTCTTGAAGAAGGGAGGGAACCTTAAATACAGGTTTACAGCACAATGGAGGAACCCCGGAGGGCATAAGTTTGCTACTGAATATTCTACATTCTTGCACCTAAGCTGTTAACACCAAATGCAGGAAACACAAACAAGGAACTTCCCTTAAGCATTCAGGAGGGTGGAGACCAGACCGGCAGGGAATCAGCATAGGGAAGGACATCAAGGTCAGGCAAGCAGGGCGGCAATTATCCAACTTGGGAGTTCCAGGGCCCTACAGTCTCTGGCAATAAGTGTCTGTAATTTCAGTCTCAAAGAGTCCAATAACCTCTCCTGGTTTCTGTGGGCACTGTACATACATGGTGCATAGACATGCATGCAGGCAAAACACTCATATATGTAAAATAAAATGTAAAGGAATCTTTAAAAATAAAACAAAACCCCTCAAGGCTTCCATTGACATTCTTCCTCCAGCAAGGCCTAATCCAACAACGCAGCTGTCTCCTATCAGGGTGTGTGTGTGTGTGTGTGTGTGTGTGTGTGTGTGTGTGTGTGTCTGTGTGTGTGTGTGTGTGTGTCTGTGTGTGCCCTGTATATGCATACCTACAACACATTTTAATTTATAAATTAGCCACAGGTTGATGATACCTAACCACAGATCTTATGAACCTCAACATACAATTTCTTTTCCTTCCCATATCAAGTTGAGAATTTAAACCTCTTCACTCCAAGAAAGCACTTTGCAGCTTTCCTTGGTCATAAGCAGTTGACCATCACTGTTCTTGTAATTTGAGATCATCAGTAGTAAAATATGTGGATATTTTATCTGAGATAACTGCACACAAGCACTGTGATGCTGAGTCATCTGATCCCTTGAGGGCATAAGTGGTTGTCCTAGTCAGGGTTTCTATTGCTGTGAAGGGACACCATGACCACGGCAACTCTTACAAGGAAAACATTTAATTGAGGGGGCCCACTTACAGTTTCAGAGGTTCAGTCCATTATCATCATGGTGGGGAGCATGGCGGTGTGCAGGCAGGCTTTTGCTGGAGGGACAGTTGACAGTCCTGTTTTGCAGGCAACAGGAAGTCAACTGACAGTTACACCGAGGGAAGCTTGAGCAAAAGAGACCTCAGTGACACACTTCCTCCAAGAAGACCACACTTCGCTCCCCATTGGGGCCATTTTCTTTCAAACCGCCACAGTAGTCAACAGTAGGTGGGCTGCACTATAGACAGCGGGATGACTGATGAGAAATCACAACATGTCCACATGGTTGGGCTTGCCCGGCGGACTGCCTAGTTATTTCCGGTTCAAAATAGCCATTTCCAGGTCAGAACATCTCACGTGACTAGGACTCCATGGCTTTACATGGTTGCGTAAAGCACGCACGGCCATGCAATCTACGTACATGCGTGGAGTAGCCACATGCAGTCCTGTACACATGCGGGGCCCACTCTTTAAAAAGCCGGCGCCATGTTGCACACAGGTCTCTCTCTTCTCTCTCCTCTCCTCACTCACGTGTGTGCTTCACACAGGCCTGTCACATCTCTTCCTATCCTATATTAATAAACAGCTCTTCTGTGGATTTGTCGTGTTCGGGACGTGTTCCTCGCGGGGTAAGAGCGCCGCTAAATAACTAACAATGACAGGTGACTTGCATCCTGAACAATATGGAACAGGACAGGAGACTCACTACCATCTCAGGCAAAAGTATGGTTTAAAGTTTATAACTTGAGCTGGTCCTGGTGGTGTGACCCTGAACTTCTGGCTGCTATGAAGGATAAGTAGGAGGGATTGCTAAGCCCAGGAGTTTGAGGCTAGCTTCAGTAATATAATGAGGCCCTGTCTTAAAAACACAAAACATGCTAGGCATGGTGGTACATGCCCATGATCCCAGCATCAGAAGATTGAGACAGGAAGACTACTGTGATTTTTTAAAATTTTATTTTATTTTTTAAGCTTGGCAGAAATCGTTTTATTACTGTTAATAGTTTCACTGTGTTAACGCTTAAAATCTTTTGGTTCTTTTATTAAATATGCTTATTTATTACATTTTTCCATTTTACATACCAACCCCAGTTCCCCCTCCCTCCCCTTCTCCCACCTCCTCACCTCCCTCCTGCTCTACCCCCATCCACTCCTCAGAGTGGGTAAGGCCTCCCATGGTAGTCAACAAAGTCTGGCATACCAAGTTGAAGGAGAGCCTAGCCCCTCTCCATTGTATCAAGGCTGAGCAAGGTATCCCACCACAGGGAATGGGCTCCAAAAAGCCAGTTCATGCACCTGGGATAAGTCCTGGTCCTACTCCCAGGGACCCCACAAACAGATCAAGCCACACAACTGTCACTCACGTTCACTGGGTCTAGTTCGGTCCCATGTAGGTTCCCGAGCTGTCAGTCTAGATTCAGTGAGCTCCAACTAGCACCGGTCAGCTGTCTCTGTGGGTTTCCCCATCATGTTCTTGACCCCCTCTTCTTTTTATTTTATTTATTTGTTTTTTGAATGTCAATTACCATTTATTGAATGAGGGAGGAGGTCTTAATTACAGGCTTACAGCACAATGGGAGAACCCTGGATGGCAGAAGTACACTTCTGATTTTTTTTTTTTTTTTTTTTTTTTTGAGCTGAGGATCAAACCCTGGGCCTTGTGCTTGCTAGGCAAGCACTCTACCATTGAGCTAAATGCCCACCCCCACTCCTGATGTTTTACAATCTTGCATTTAAGCAGTTAATGCCCAATATGCTGGATACACAGACAAGGAGCTTCCCTTAAGCATTCAGGAAGGTGGAATCTCACAGGGAATTAGCATAGGTAGGATATCAAGGTCAGGGTCAGCAAGCAAGGCAACAGTTACCCAAAATGGGGGCCGGGCCCTACAGGTCCCCCCTTTTACTGAAAAATGAGTTTCTGACTTAGGTTGCATGGGACGTCAGCAGGTCACCTTATCCGTCATGGAGACACCTGACCAGGCCACACAGGTGTTCTGTCTTAGGTTGGTGAGCGCCCCCCAGGTATTACCCATCTCTGAATATTCATTATCATATAAGCTCAATTGTGTGAGAGCTGCAGAGTTAACTATTGTCAAAGATCTCTAAGTGGTGCTGGGCTTGCAATCTGTGTGTTTGACACAGAAAAGACCAACACAAGTTTTTTTTTTTTTTTTTTTTTTTTTTGGTTTTTCGAGACAGGGTTTCTCTGTAGCTTTGGAGTCTGTCCTGGACTAGCTTTGTAGACCAGGCTGGTCTCAAACTCTCAGAGATCCACCTGCCTCTGCCTCCCGAGTGCTGGGATTACAGGCGTGTGCCACCACTGCCCAGCGCAACAGAAGTCCTAACCCACCCATAGCTGGTAGGTTAAAGGCAACTGAGCCATTCCCTTCCTTAACGAGCCTTACTGCAAATTGGAGTCCTTATAAGATGGTATCTTGAGAGCAAATAGAACTTGAGTTTGTACATTTATAGTTTTCAAGGCCAATTGAAATGTATTTTTAAATCCACCCTAGGCTATAGAGTGAGACCCTGGAAAAAGAGAGAAAGGGAGAGAGAGAGAGAGAGAGAGAGAGAGAAGGGAAGAAGGAGAGGAAGGAGGAGAAGGAGAAGAGGAGGAGGAGGAAGAGGAGGAAGGAAGGAAGGAGTATTGTTTGAATCTTAGATGGTCTTTTAATAAAAAAAACCCAGAGCCAGATATCAGGGTGAAAGCTGAAAGATCAGAAAAGCAGAGCAGCCAGCTACTAGTTCTTACCTCTACAAAATCCTCAGCCTAAAGAGAGTGAGTTCCTGTTTCCTCACCCCTTATATACCTTTCTCTGCCCAGACATCACTTCCTGGGATTAATGGCATGTGTGCTTCCCAGTACTGGGGTTAAAGGTGTGTTCCACCACTGCCTGGCTGTTTCCAGTTTAGCCTTGAACTCACAGAGATCCAGACAGATTTCTGTCTCCCAAGTGATAGTATTAAAAATGTGTGCCATCATGGTTTGACCTCTACGTCTAATCTAGTTGCTGGCTATGTTCTCTGATCCTCAGGCAAGTTTATTAGGATATACAATATATCACTGCAGAAGAAGGAGGAGAAGGAGGAGGAGGAGAAGAAAAAGAGGAAGAAGAAGAAGAAGAAAAAGAAGAAGAAATAGAAGAAGAAGAAGAAGAAGAAGAAGAAGAAGAAGAAGAAGAAGAAGAAGAAGAAAGACAGCAAGCTATTCTAGCAAGCAGAGCACTCACCAAGCATATACAAAGAAAAAGACCATGAAACATATCATTTACTTAATCTGGGCTTTTTCATTTTTTATTTTTAGACCGTGATGGATGACAGGTACTGAAACCATGCTATTGTACACACTCAGGAATGGGAAGTCATCACAATGGTGGGGAGAAGGTTTACTTTATAAACTATACTCCCCCCTACTTTTTCTTTATTTTTGTCATTTTGAGACAGGTGTCCCATAGCTCCAGCTGGCCTCTAACTTGCTGGCCTTCAGTATCTATCCATCTGCCTCTGCACCCTACCACAAGTCTGGTTTATTAATGTTATTGGATAAACAAAAGTTTCCAATTTTTAGGAAGTCAACATTTACCAACTCCTTTTACGGTTATTGCTTTCTTTAAAAAAGAAAAAAAAAAAAAAAAGAGCCGGGTGGTGGTGGTGCACACCTTTAATCCCAGCACTCAGGAGGCAGAGGCAGGTGGATCTCTGTGAGTTCGAGGCCAGCCTGGGCTACCGAGTGAGTCCCAGGAAAGGCACAAAGCTACACAGAGAAACCCTGTCTTGGGAAAAAAAAATTTATTTTATTGTTAAGTGGTGTGGTGGGGTGTTGGGGAGATGACTTAGCAATTAAGAGCACTGGCTGTTCTTCCAGAAGACCTTAGTTCAATTCCCAGCACCCACATAACATCTCACAATTGTCTGTAATTCCAGTTCCAGGTACCTGACACCTGAATGCAGGTAAAACACTAATGTACATAAATAAAAAGCAAAATAAAAGTGTGTGTGTGTGTGTGTGTGTGTGTGTGTGTGTGTGTGTGTGTGTGTAGGTGTCCATGAAGGCCAGAGGCATCGGAGGCCCTGCAGGTTGTGAGTGCTGGAAATGGTCTTCAGCCCCAGCTGCTACTGTCTAAACCCTGTCTCGGAAGTCTTTGCCTAGTGTAAGATCATGCAAGATTTCCTCCTCAAAAGTAGGTTGCACTAGTTTTCTGTTTCGACCTGTTTAGGCTCCTGAACTGTCCGAGTTGATTTTTGTGTGTGGTGATGACTTGGCCCCCAGCCTCACCCCATTTATCCTGTGAACTTGTGGGGAAGCTTCCTGTCCCTCTCGAGTTGAGAGGCCTCATTCCACTCACACCTTTCTTTATGATGCCCGTTTCTCTGCTGAGATCCCTCCTTCTTTGTTCAGTGCGTCTGTATCTTCTTTTACACCCCTGACCTGACCATTCCGGCCAAGTAAAAGTCTGCTGTGTTGACTATTGATTGTTGCATCCTAGTGCTAAATCAACATTCCGTGCTCATCCCTGTGACATTGAACTAGATCCTCTAAGCTGGTTTCTCCTGCAGTGACCAGTGTTAATCCTTGGTAGTGGTGGAGGACTGAGGGACTTTGAAGGAACACAGGGCACAGGGTTTTCTCCTGGATTTAACATTTCCATTTTTGTCTTATTGCTGACTCCCAACACTATGTCCAAAGTTCCTTGGCATGTGGTGAGCCTGGTTTCAGCTGGTGACTACATCACGGTAGCCCTTTTGATGTGAATGGCCTGTCTTGGGCCTCAGGCTGCCATTTTAGTGCCTGGTCTCCTGGTGTCCCACGTTTAATGAAGGGACCAAGGCCAGCTGTTTTTCCCCCCGGGGCCAGTTTGCTAAGATTTCTGCCCCATGTTACCCCACCATCCTATGCTGACTCAACCAGACCCTCAGGAAGTATGTGCAGTCTGGTGGCCAATCAGGGTCCTACCTCGCCACAAGCGGGAACTGTTCTTGCTATTTTCAGTCAGACAGAGATCCCTGACACAGCAGACAGACAGATCCCTGACACAGCAGACAGACAGACCCCTGACACAGCAACTACAGTTGCTGACCAGATGTCATGAGAATCATAAAATGATTCCTGTACCAGTAAGGGTCTATACCCAATCACTTCAAAGTACACTTAAACACACCTGGAATTCCCCTAAGGAGGCTTCAAAGGGGCTGCCTTACCCACTCTGGGGGTCAAAGTCACTTTGGGTGGGCCCCAACATGCTGGGTTTTTTGTTGTTGTTGTTGTTTTTTTTTTTAGAATAAAGCTACTTTCTTTAATTGTATATCTGGTGTTTTCTGGTCATTTGGAGTGATCTAAGGACCCTACATTTAAGACAGAATATTTTTATTTTTGCTTTTTGAGACAGGATTTCTTTGTGTAGCCTGGCTTTCCTGGAACTAGTTCTGTAGATCAGGCTAGCCTAGAATTACAGAGATTCTTCTGCCATTGCCTCTCAAGTGCTGGGATTAAAGGCGTGTGCAAGACAGAATATTTACAGGAAGGTGAATCAACAGGATGCTTCCAGGGGAGGTGAAACACTCCATCCTACCAGGAATCTCCTTAAACTCAGCAAGTAAGATTCAAAATATAGCTTCAGGAAGTTCCTGAAACTGACCTGATTCACTAGGCCCCTCCCTCCCCAAGTGCATATAAGCAGAAAGGACCGTTGAAAGACATTCTCTGATAAACTGAACTACCTAGAAGAGACCAGACCATCTTAGAAGAAGCAGAGACCAGTCCACCTGCCTGGACTACCTCCGTCATCCCAAGCTGCCTATGTACAGGATGTTCCAGGTTTCCAGCTTTTGTGAACAGTCATTTTTGCTCTTGCAAGCAACTCCTCACCCATATTCCTGTAAGGAATCACAAGTCACTGGTTCACCAAGTTGGACTTTGGTAGTGTCTACACTTGGTCTGTTGTCCGTCCCTGACCTGAGGTAAGTAAACAGGTCTTCGCATCTCCCCGGTAATGGTGTCACGAATCAGGGACACAGACCAGACTCAGAGTAGGTGCGTAACAGTCAACTATCCTTAGCTTTTCTTTTGCTGCTGTTGTTTGTTTTTCAAGACAGGGTTTCTCTGTGTGGCCTCGGCTGTCCTGCCACTCACTCTGTAAATGAGTCTGGCTCACAGAAATCCACCTGCCTCTGCCTCCTAGGTGCTAGGATTAAAGATGTGCACCACCACTGCCCGGCCTTAACTATTAATATTAGTCACAACCTTACTCAGGAGTAGGATTCTTAGTTTTACACCATGGCTTTCATGGTTCTTAAGTGAGTTCCTGAGGTCTCCCCACTAGAGATATGCCATATTCAATATGTCTGAACTCTATGATATCCCGGCCCCTCTTTTTAGCCCCAGGCCCTAAAACAGAAGTTCCTCATTGGGTCTCCTGGAGTCTCACCAAGAGACTTGCTCAAGCTCAGCCTAACCTCCAGCCAAGGGCTGAAAGGTCTCCTGGACAGCTCAATGTGTAACTTCTCTTTGGTATTCTGCCTCTCAGGCTCCAGCCTGCTAACTGGTCCTGAGCTGTGCTCCCCACCTCCTCAGCTCAGCAAGCCAACATTGTGGAGGTCCGCTCCATACCTATGGTTCTGACCATGCCCCTAAACGGTGCTAGCCTCCTGTGTTCCAGCACTCTCTAGGATCATAGCCGGGGCTCCTTGTTGCCGTATGCATTTGGTCTAGTTTAGCCCTTGCTTGGGGCAGGAAAGCCAGACTGACACTAATCATCCCAATCATGGCTGGTCCCATGTCTAGTTAGAGAGAAGATGTCAAACATCACCAAAAGGAGTCAGTTTAAAAGGTCAGCACGACATTTAGAAATCGTGTCAAATTGAAAAGTTGAGTGAGGCCCGAGGAGAAGGCTCTGTGGTTAAGAGCCCTGGCTGCTCTTCCAGAAGATCCAGGTTCAATTTACAGCACCCACATGACAACTTATAAATGTCTGTAACTCTAGCCCCAGTGGATCCAATGCTGCCTTCTAATGTGCAGGGATACATGCAGACAAAACATTGATAATCATAAAATAAATAATTAAAAAGAAAAATCGAGCGAAGCCAACTGGAGATGTGGATCAGTGGTAGAACACTTGCCTAGTATGTCCAAGGCACTGGGCTCAATCCTCACCACTGTAAAAACAAACTAAACAATGAATCCCCCAACCTACTATTTGTCTCGAGGGCTGCTGTAAGGATCCCAGTGGGAAACTGACATTTAGATGCCAGAGTTTTGATCCTACTCTGACCCAACACCTTGAGCTCTTAAATAACTGGTTCCTAGCCCGGTGTGTCCTTGGGGCTTTTGACAATACTCTCGTTTGGTGGGGTTGGCTACCTATTTCTTCTTCCCTTCTGACTCTCCAACTCTCCACTGCCCGCCCCACTGTTTAAACAACAGAAAAGAAAATGGCAAAACTTCCACACATTAAGCTCTAGGCCATCACCTTCCCTTTGTTGTCAGAGACAAGGTCATAGATGGCCTTCTAAACCAGGTTGCTCGATGACTTCTTTTCTTTTCTTTTGAGATAGACTGGCCTTGAACTCAGAGAGATCCCCCTGCCTCAAATGCTGGGATTAAAGTTGTGGCTTTGGCCTTAAAACTATTTATCATGTATGTATTTATTTATTTGTCTGTTTGTTTGTTGTTTTAGGTAAGGATGACTTCATACCCCTACCTCCACCTCCCAAGGTGGAGATTTAGAGGTGTATCACCCCACTCATCTAACCCTTTATGGTTTTCCTCAATCCCTGACCTCACCTTCCTCTGGCTCACCTGTCAGATTAGCCCCCTGGAGGCAGTTCACCTCCCACTTTGCACTTTTTGGATCCTCTGGGTCCTCATGGATGTCAGACCTCGTAAGAGCCCTCCTGTGACCCCACGCCAGGCCATCCTTTACCCCCCAGAGGGAACCGTTTCTCAGAGCACTGTGGGCTGGCTCGTCCTCCTGCGAGCTGTGTCCCGCTCACCGGCATAGCTTCCTGAGCGGAGGAGGTGACTCTCTCCTGATCCCAGGCTCTGGCACAGTTGCTGCCTAGGGAGGCATTCGCAGAAGCTTTCCAGGGCTTTCTCAGCATGAATATTTGATGTTTCTGCAGTGAATGAGACCGTTTAGCAAGAACGGAGCCAGCTCTGCCGCCCTGGCTGCACACTGGCACCGAGCTGGGGCATGGAGGGGTGGCAGAGGCTGGGACTCTGCCCTTCCTCCAACCGACCCAGAATGGTGCCCCTCCCCTAAAGAGAAAAGCAAGTGGGGGTCTGTCACCAGGCCAGTGGTACTCCTGCTTGCTGGCGTGCCTTTGGGGTACTCCAGAATGCACCTCACAATTCTGCATTGTCATGGAGTCCCTGTACCTAAATCTGTCCCAATCCCCGAAGACAAGGGCTTTGTGCCTGATATCCTCTTCCTGGTCTCGTGTTGAGTGAAGAGAAATTAAGACCCAGGGATGAAGGAACCATCTAAGGCCCCTGACTGGCAGGTGGGAACACTCACTTAGGATCCTGACCACTACTGGGGGCCATGTCCACTCTGCTGACTTCAGCCAAACAGTTTTAAGGTCTGCCCCTGCTACCTGTATCCGCCCCCCAACATCCCAAGCTAGGATGATAAGAACGATTAAAGTTTTATTAAATTTTCTGTATATGAGAACCTGTTTGGGGCAGTTTACATGAATTTTATAATGCAACAGGCCTGTGAAGTATATTCCTTATTTTACACATGAGAAATCCGAGGCCCAGAGAGGTTAGGCAATCTGCCTGAAATTCATGAGGTAAGTTACAGAGCTGAGTGTCTAACTCGTGCTGTGTCGCTGGCATGGTGGGCCACACTTTAATCCCAGCGCTTGAGGAGCAGGGGCAGAGGATCAGGAATTCGAGGTCATTGTTATCTACATCCTACATGAGTCTGAGGCCAGCAGGGCTGTATGAGAGCTTGTCTCTAAACCAAACTAAGAAACAAGCCTAGGCTATCTGAAGACAAATACACTATCTGAAGACTTTGTACACTATTCTGCCACTCAAAATAACAAGCTATGCAAGTTCGTGTCCCTGGAGTTTACAGATGACACTTCACTACAGTTGTATGGAAAGAAAAACATGGATGGACGCCATTTCCCAGATCAGGAAATCGGGTTTAGACAAGATGAACGAGCTGGTGACAGCCGCTTAGCTCCCGAGCAGGGTCAGGCCCGGGCCCAGCTCTGTCTACTGGAAGGCAATCAGAGCTGGCTCTCTGCTGGTTGCAGATGTTCCCAGTATTTAGGGGCCCAAGGCAAATCACAGATGATGACTGTGAGGGATGTGGGTTGGAGTGAGGGGTGTGGGTGGGAGGCCCTCAAACACGATTTTAGCACCTTCACTACACCGTGAAAAGGGAAGGAAGACACAGGAAATAATCTGAGGAAATGGGAAGCAAGCCAGCTAGAGGCCTAAATGGCACGCTAGAGCCAAGCCTCCTCTCTCCTCTCCTGCCACTGAATTTCCAGCTTGAACAGCACCAGGGGCATCATTTGGGCCCCTTCAAGCTGTGCCTTGCTTTGGTGTATTTTCTCAAGCTGTTCACACAGCCTGGAGAGCATCCTCACTCCCACCTCCTTTCAGCTAGCTGCTTCTCATCCACCCCCAGAATGCTGTTTGGGGGACCCTCCTGGGAGGGTCCCCAGGAAAACTGTCATTAAGGCCCAGACTCATGACCGGTCCTGCTCTCTGGATGAACAGGAGTGGTCTACCTAGCACTTAGGCCACCTGTGGGAGGCCGTGCCTTTTCCTCAGGACAGACTTTCATACATTTATCATCTTCAGTATAGACCTTGAATGTCCCCCAAAGGCCCATGTATGTGTCAGAGGCTTGGTCCTCAGGAGGGGCTGTCAAGAGGTGGTGGGGCCTCTAGCAGGGGTCCAGGAGAGATTCACAGGTCACTGAGGGAATGTACTAGCAAAGGACTGTGGGATCACAACCCTCTCTTTCCTCCTCTCTAGTGCTGTAAGGGAGTTTTGCTTGGTCACATGTCCCACCCACCATAATGCATGGCTTCAACACAGGTCCCAAACAATGGGGTCAATCAATTATGAACTGGAATCTCCAAAATATGAGTCAAATGAACCGTATGTGTTAATTCTCTCAGATACGTTGTTATAGCAATGAGCAGCTAATGAATACAGTCTTTGTATCTTTGGGCTTTGAACATACTGGGTACTGTATGTGAGCTAGTGGAGTGAATGGTGATGTGGTTACAGCATGATGGCAGGATGTCCTTTCTCTGTTGAAAGGCCATGAGGCTAAGTTAGGACTCCGGTCAGGGTGAAAGAGTCAGGCCTGGTCTTCCTGCTGTGTCTGATCTTCTAAAGGAAGGTTCGAGGGCACCTAATTAGAGCAAGAATTTTACAAGCCCTGATTTTGTTTTGTTTGTTTTTAGTTTTAGTCTTGAAAGTCCACATACACACCTCAGGAAGAATGGATGGACCCGCAGATCAGTGCAGCTCCACAAGGTTTGTTTCTGAGGCCTGGAGAGACTTCAGGATGAGAGTGTGAATTCAAATGCTCAGAGCATTCGATGATCTTGGCCATGCCTTGGACTTCCTGTTTGTCCAGCCTCCACATCCAAAACAGGGATTCTAGGAACGTGCCATCATGCCTAAGCTGGAATTTATTTATTTATTTTTTCCAAGACAGGGTTTCTCTGTGTAGCTTTGAGCCTTTCCTGGATCTCACTCTGTAGACCAGGCTGGCCTCAAACTCACAGAGATCCGCCTGCCTCTGCCTCCCGAGTGCTAGGATTAAAGGTGTGCGCCACCACCGCCCGGCCTGGAAATTATTTTAATAATACATTTAACTCAGTATGCCTAAAATTTCCCTCAGCTTCTAAGACAGAAATTACGGAAAAGCCATTTTACATTTCATCCTACAGTCGGTCTCTGACATCTGATGTGTTTTATGCTCAGTGTGCATCGCATCCCAACGTGGACTGGGCACATTCCATGTACTCAAGCGCCACATGTAGAAATCCATTTTAGACGATATAATGTATGAGAAAAAAAATGCCTCCACTCTTTGTGAGTTCTAGTGCCTCCTTGTATTAACAGCAGCTTATCAGCAAATGTACCTCAAGTCTGTGTGCAGGATGTCCAGAGAAAGGAGCAAACCCCTGGGGAATGGCTTAGAATTTGGGCTTAAGTTCCACGGTCTGCCAGTGATGGGTTATGGGGTCATCCATCGGGTAGGAAGCTCGGGAAGCCAGGCAATATCCAGATCGGGCTTAGTGCCTTCCCATTGGTGGGTTCTAGTATTGTGGTGTAACAGTTGCCTCCCCTGTTGCCGGGCAGAATACCTGACTAAAGAACTTGAGGGAAGGGCTGTTTGTTCAGGTCCTCCTGGGTCGGGGCAAACCGCCTACCATCCTGGGTAAAGCCTCGATCCACGGAGCTCGCAGCTGAGGGCTTTACATGGCGCTGACCCAGAGCAGAGAAAGGACCAGAAGCTGGGCAGGACTGGACCTTCAAGGCCTGCTCCTAACATCCTTCCTACATCAATCGGTCCTACATCCGGGTGGGTCCAGTCTTCCAAAACAGCACCAGCACACTAACCCATGGGGCACATTTCAGCATCAAGCCACAACATGCCATCAGCTTTCTCGTCACAGATGAGCTCTCTATACGACAGATTCCATTCATTTATTGCTTATTTATTCATTTATTTATACACAGGGCCTTACTATGTAACTATGGCTGTCCTAGAATTTGCTCTGTAGACCAGGCTGGCCTCAAACTCACAGAGATCCTCTTACCTCTGGCTCCTGGGTGTTGTGATTAAAGGCGTGATCTAGCCACGCCAGGCTAGATCTCCTTTGTAGATGTACCTTTTCCTTCCCAAGGGGCAACTTCCCTGTTTCCAAAGCTTTATCCATCCTGCTGTCTCTCAGAATTATCAATTTAAAACAATCTCTCTGCCAAAAAGGTATATCTTGGGGTGGGAATTCTGTTCTCCTATAATCATATTTGGGGAAGCACATTTTGTTGTTTTGTTTTTTTGAAACAGGGTTTCTCTGTGTAGTCCTGGCTGTCCTGGAACTCACTGTAGACCAAGCTGGCTTCAACTCAAAGATTCACCTCCCTCTGCCTCCCGAGTGCTGGGATCAAAGGCATGTGTCACCATGCCCAGAAGGGAAGCCCGTTTTTGGTTTAGGAATAAATACTGTAATAGGAATAGTGACAGGACTCACTCAGGCCAGGGTCACTGATCTGATATGATATCTCAAATCCCTCCACCAGCCACTATTACGAATAAAAGCATCATCATCATCATCATCATCATCATCATCATCATAATTATTATTATTTTGAGACAGGGTTTCATTATGTAGACCAGGCTGGCCTCAAATTCACAGAGACACAACTGCTTCTGCCTCCGGAGTGTTGGGATTCAAGGTGTGTGCCACCACGCCTGTCAGTTTCCATTTAAATGTCCAGTGTGACCAGCCACCATTCCTTCCCCATCATGATGGATTGTATCCCGTCAAAGTGTAGCCAGAATAAACCGGTCCTCTCTTAGCTATTGCTTGTCTGGCATTTTGTCCCGCCAAGGAGAAGAGGGACTTATACAATTCTTTGAAAAAGAGAAGGAAATCTGCAGTTATCTGCTTCTCTGAAAAGATACCCTTTGCATCTTTTCATTTTTTCAGAATTAATTAGCCACAGAATTAACTTCCAGGAGAAACCAGAGCTTCTCACCCTCTCCCACCCTCTGCTGCACGCACGCACGCACACTCAGCTTTTTCCCACTGTCTGCTTCTCCTTGTGTGTGCTTGTGATGAACTCGCTAGATTCTCCGGGAATCTAACAGCCCAGAGGAGGACTCATCGCAGATGGTTAGGGACATCCTAAAGGCAGATGGAAACACTTGCTGGGAGGGCTGCAGCAGCAGCAGAGCTGTTTCTTGGAGTTGAAGTTCTCCACCTTGGCAAGCCAGTCAAGGTGGGAGGGGTGGGGTTGCCAGGATACTCACAGCCTTTTTAAAAAGCCAAAGAGGAAGCTTCCAGATCTTCAGCAGAGGCTGCGCTGAAGTCCGAGGAACCAATTTCGATAACAACAAATTGTCAACTTGCTGCAACTGGCTGAAACCCAGAGTGGTTTGTTTGTTTCCTGGTCACGGCTGGCCACAACGGAGACAGGAGTCTTAACAATCGGAGCCTGGGCCCTGGCAGCTGTAACAGGCTAAGCTCGGCCAGCCATCCTCCGTAGACCAATTTAAAGGGAGACCGTGAAATAGTAAAGGCAGAGAACACATTGAGAAGAGAAACAATAAAGAGGTCCAGGCCAGTGACGCCCCAAGTCTATCCCTGGGGTCCTGACATGAGGTTTATGTTTAATCAGAGGGCAGGAGATATGCATTACCGAGCATCTGGTCAGGTGTGATCCCCATTACCAAAACTGGAGTCACAGTCTGTACCCCAAGAAAGCAAGCTCAGCTAGCTGTCCCTGAGAAGTCAATTAAATTAAGAGTGAAAAGCAGAAAAAGGAGATTCATCCAAAGTGGCCACACTGGGAAGAGAGATGAAGAGATCTAACTCCCCTTCCTTAAATCCATCTTTGGGGTCCCGGAGTGGGATTAAATTTTACAATTTTAAAAATTCCTTCTTTTATTTTTGGAAATTATAATTACACCATTTCCCCCTCTCTTTTCTCCCTCCAAACCCTCCATATACTCCTCCTTGGTCTCTTTCAAACTCATGACCTCTTTTTTCATTAAGTGTTGTTACATATGTATATGTATACACATATATATTCCTAAATACATAAATACAACCTCTTCAGTCTGTATAACGTTACTTGTATGTATGTATGTTTTCGGGGCTGACCATTTGGTATTGGATAACAAATTGCTGTGCTCTGCCCTGGAGAAGACAATTTCTTCTGTCCTCAGCTTTCCTTAGCTGTCTTTAGTTCTCTGTGTAGGGTTGAGGGCTCGTGGGCTGATATATATATATAATTTTTGAGACAGGGTCTTTTCTATGAGCTATCTTTCTGTGTGCTGTGACTATGTGCTGCTCTGATTGGTTGATAAATAAAGCCATTTGGCCTATAGCAAGGCAGCTTAGAGGCAGGCAGGAAATTCAAGCAGATAGACAGGAAGAAGAAAAGAGAGAGAGAGAGAAGAGACTCCAGCTGCCACCAGGAAAGGCAAGATGTGAAAATACTGGTAAGCCACGGCCATGTGGCAATTTATAGATTAATAGAAATGAGTTAAGTTATAGGAGCCAGCTAGCAAGAAGCCTGGGCCATTAGGCCATACAGTCTGCAAGTAATATAAGTCTCTGTGTGTTTACTTGTCTGAGTGGCTGTGGGTCGGGTGGACACAGGAAAACTTGTGACTACAGGGTCTCATGTAGCCCTGACCCATCTAGAACTTCCTTTGTAGACAGCATCAGACTGGCAGAAATCCACCTGCTTCTGCCCCCCAGAGTGCTGGGGTCACTGGGATTAAAGGCACATGGGCCACCATGCTGGATGGAGACTAAAGATTAAAAAGAGGGCCAGGGCACATCTAAACAGTCCTGCCAACCACCGCCCTGGTCTAGTCCTGTCTACGGTCTCCTCCAGTAAGGATGACTGACAGGTTGTGGATCCCTTCCCAGAAACAATAATCCCTCTACCGGGGACCTTTGCCTTCTCTCAGCATTAGATTCCTGGGAAAATTATTATTTTTTGGTGATGGTTTGGTATGATTGTTTCAATAGTCTGATAATCCAGTTGAGAAACACAGTATCTCTTAAACCAGAGTGTAGTGGCACACGCCTTTAATCCTAGCCCTCGAGAGGCAGAAGCAGGCAGATCTCTGAGTTTGATGCCAGCCTGGTCTACAGAGTGAGTTCCAGGACAGCCAGGGCTACACAGAGAAACCCTGTCTCAAAAAATCAACCAACCAACCAAAGAACCTCCATTTCTGCCAGGGCCATTAAACTGCTCATTGCTGATCCACCACTGTCTCAGATCCAGGTCCCTACAAGGGTCTGACAAGTGATCAGAACCCCGTGAAACCTCCCAGACCAGCTCCCCAGCTGGTTGGCACCAGGCTTCGGCCTTTTCCTTCTCCCAGCACAAGACTCCAAGGGGACTCATTGTTTTGTTGGCCCAGTAGAGGTGGCAGGGAATGTCTTTAGGACACCTTCACTCCTATCAGGATGCTTACAGAACCAATTCCAGGAAAACAAACAGCAAATTGATTATCAGGGCCAGAAATCCCAACTGTTTTCTGGGATGTTCTTGGTGAAGGCAAGCTGGTACAGCCCACGTGGCCATCACTCACCACTCACCACCCCAATTAAAGAACAGCACCCCAGCCTCCCTTTGCCTTCCTTTGGTCCTATCTACTTTCTACTGTCTTGCCTGACCGAACAGAGCCAGCAGTCTTGACCCATGTCTGAGGCACAGTGACCACAAGCACAAAGCCCTGTCTTTCCCAGTAATACCCCACAAAGGCTCAGAGCACAGTGATGTCACTCACACAAAAATAATAACACTTCTTTGCTTTGCTCTCTCAGTGCAGAAAATCCTTGGCAGCAGGGCCCAGAGCCTGGGTGTCACAGGAGAGAGATGTTCTCTACCTCCAGGATAGTGCTGGTGGTTTATGGTCCTGCGTCTCAGACAGCTGCCCTCAGGAAGGCTTGTGGGAAGCAGGGAAGAGCCGGGCATGAAGTCCTTCAGGTGGCAAAGGACGTAAAAATGGGGCTGGAGAGATGGCTCAGTGGCTAAGAGCATGGCTGCTCTGCTAAGGGACCTGTGTTTGATTTCTAGCATCCACGTGGCAGCTCACAAATGTCTTATAACTCTAGTTCCAGGGGACCCAACACTGTCTTCTGGCCTCCATGGTACTAGGCATGCACATAGTGCACAGGCATGCATGCAGGCAAAACACCCATGCACATACAAAACTAAGAGTCTTTAAAACGGAGGTGGGAAGAGGGATGGAGTCTGATAGGGAAGAGGGTCTGGTGTATTAGCTACACCTCACTGCTGTGACCACATCCCTGGCAGGAAGTGACTTACAGAGGAAGGGCTGTTTGGGCTTATGGTCTGGGGAGGTTCAGTATAGCTCACCCTGGTGGGAAGGTGTGGTGGCTGGGGATCCGGTACGCACAGCTGACCCTGGTGAGATGGCGTGGTAGCTGGGGTATAAACTAACTGGTCACAGTGCATTTCTACCTGGGAAGCAGAAAACAGATGGGAGGTGGGGCTGGGCTCTAAAGCTCCAAGGTCCACTCCCCAGCAACCCACTTCCTCCATCAAGGCTGGAAGGTTTCAGTCCCTTTCAAAGCAGTGCCACCACCGGGGGACCAGCTATTCAAACACGTGACCCTGTCTGTGAGGGACATTGCACATCCACACCACATTTGGCCCTGGCAATGGCCATAAACATGTTTGGTTCAGGTCATTCAGTCCGAGCTGGGGGTTGGACTTCCAGAATGGCAGGAGCACATTTGGAGAACGAGATGGAATTATGGGATTGGCTGGACTGATGACCTCACCACCGTAGAGAGCCAGCTGTGTTTGCTCAAGGCTGCAGAACCCCGCTCTCACCTCAGAAAGGGCAAGAGAGTTTACCCTTGACCCAAATGTCCGTGACCATGGCCAGGAGCACAGGTTCTCACTGCCCCAACAACGTGGTCCACTGTTGATTACTCATAGAACGTAAGAAATCAGGGCATTGGTGTGTTTACCAATTCTGTCGGTTGGGACCACAAATGAGCAGGTGATAGCAAAGGGACGGAACTCAGTTCAGATGTTCCCTGATGGTTTTCTTAGCGGGTTGGGGTTGATGGAAGCTGGCGGTCTACTAAGAATGCTCTGCAAAGATTTCATTTGACAGACAAGTGATAAGCCAGACCCTGGGGTAGGCAAGGAACTGATGGGCATGGAGACAGCCCCAGACTATTGGACGCTGGACCTGTGACATTTTAACCCTTCACAGTCCCGAAGCTCTAGTGGGCTGTTCAGCTTTTCTCTTCCCTGGGAACTTCAGTTTACACTAAATGGTAATAAGGGTGGCATCGCATGCCAAGGGAAACAGGTTTGGCTTTTCAATGGCAAAGCAAGGTGCAAGATCTTGTGAATACAAGCAGGGTGGGGGGTAGGGGCGGGGGTAGAGGGTGGGTGGAGGGTTGTTAAACCAGTGTGGTACATTTCAACTGAACCAGAAACATCATTAACCTTCTCCAGAGGCCATTCAAAGGAATACTGATTTTCCCAGCAAAGTCTCAATGGAGAAAGTCTTCTGGCTCCTTTACCCTCTACAGAGCACAGCAGTCCCCAAGCCCAGGCTGGTGTGCAGCAGCCCATCCTCAGATCTCCTCCATCCAGAACCAAGCCTGCTCAGACTGCTGTCGGCTCTCTACTGAAAACTCCTGAACCGATCAACGCTAGCATTAGTCATCAGGAAACTGAAGTCAGATACTGGAGGAGGGCCCCTGGCACTGACCTAGTGTGGTGAGGACGCTGTGTCAGACACATAGAGAGACATGTTTGCGTCTTCTTAAAATGTCAGAAATGATTGACTAACAATAAACTCACAACAGATTCACAATCTATGTCAATTTCACCAAGTATTACTGGTTTCAGTTGGTATTTATGGTGGTTGTCAATCACAGGTTAAATTTATCCAATCTTTTTGTTTTGTTTTGTTTGTTTGTTTGTTTGTTTGGTTTTTCGAGACAGGGTTTCTCTGTGTAGCTTTGAGCCTTTCCTGGATCTCACTCTGTAGACCAGGCTGGCCTCGAACTCACAGAGATCTGCCTGCCTCTGCCTCCCGAGCTGGGGTTAGAGGTGTGCACCACTGCCTCCTAGCGTTGACTCTGATATTATCAGTATCAGCTTTAGAGCGCTCTTTATACTCCACAATGTTACGTGTAGAACGGTTGTGAGTGGGATAAGAGGCTGTGGGGTTAAAAGAAAAAAGTCCTGAAGGCACAGGCTGAGCCGCCACAGATGCCAGGGGGATTCTCTACTGGGGACCAGGGGGGAAAATTTGCAAAGCACGGGCACAAAAATGCTCTAGTAACAGAACTGCCTCCTGGAGCCCAGGTAGAGGGCAGGGCACCCATCCCAGTGCTCTTCAGGGGGTGGGGGAGAAGGCCCAAGAGCCACTGACCCTCCGGGCAGCTGTGGCTTTTGAGAGCAAGAGGCAAGGGGGGTAGGGTACAAGTGGCCTTCAGTATCTGCAGATTTCCAGTTTCCACGCAGCATGTTTTAGGGTAATATTTACTCAGGCGGCTGCCTCATTCGCTCAGAATCTAGGATGCATTTGCTGAGAAAGTCCCTGGACACAGAGCAGTGACATCAGTCAGTGATCGCTACAGAAGTGTTTCTTAAGTAAAGAAGAAATTGAAAAGGGAAGGTCAATTAGCAGGGCCGAGAGCCGCTCTGCGCTGCCCATTTCTCCCTCAGCTCAAGTGGGTTTTGATCTGCTCTAAGCTAGAGCAGAAGTTAATTGAAGGCCATTTTTCTTTCTTTGCAAGGAGCGGTGTTCAGGGGAACAGTGAGACTTTGGCCTTCCTCTCTGCATTTGTATAAAAGTGGCCTTGGGGATGGAGGTGCAGCAATTATCCTGCACCCGGCGTCCTCTGGAGAAGGACAGACCTGGTATTAGTGGTTAGTGCTGAATCCCAAGGCTGCCTATCCTGGAGCGTTCCCGGCCGAATGGCATTGCCAGCTCAAGATCACCTGCTAGGGGGGTCTGCCCTTTCCCAGCGGGACGGGGAGGACCTGGGCTCTGGTGTGGTTTTATTTTGATGGGGGAATATTTTTTAAGGTAACCAGCCTCAGGGAGGAGCACAGCACAGTAGAAAGAACAGTTCATACTAGGTTCAGAATCCTTCCCCCACCATCCATGCAACTTCTCCAAGCTTTGATCTCCGCCACCTCCCAGGACCATCGGGTCAATTACCTTAGGAGACATGGGAGAGCACAGAGCCCGCTGCCGATGCTGGGGAGATGTTACTGTTCAGTCCATGCTCTGTATCACTGCCTACGCTTGTAGGCTCCAGGCGCATCTCCTGGCTGGAGAGGGCACAGGACCATGGAATGGCTTAGCCCAGGTGTGAGCCAGGGTCACTCGGTTACCTGAGCGGCTAAGTCACATGTGGAATAAACTTTCATCCACAGCTACTTTACTGTTGTAGTTACTTTCTCTGTTGCTATGACAAAGGCGACTTCAGGAAGGAGGGATTTATTTTGGTTCAGAGTTTAGAGTACAGTTCATCATGATGGAGCAAGTCAAGGCTGCTGGAGTGTAGAGTGGTTGAGCACATTCTATCCACAGATAGGAAGAAGGGAGTGATGCATGCTGGGACTCAGCTAGCTTTCTCCAGGGCCCCGTGTGTGTGTGTGTGTGTGTGTGTGTGTGTCTGTGTGTTTGTGTGTGTGTGTGTATCTGTGTACATGTCTGTGTATCTGTCTGTGTCTGTTTATGTGTCTGTGTGTTTGTGTGTGTGTCTGTGTGTCTGTGTGTGTCTATGTTTGTCTCTGTGTGTGTCTGGTTGTATGTGTGTGTGTCTGTGTGTCAATGTGTATGTGGTGGTGGGGTTCTCATGCATCCCTGGCTGGTCTCATTGTGTAGCCAAAGCTGACTTTCCTTCTCCCCTGCCATCTTCCCAGGGCTGGCATTCCAGGCATAAACCACTTCTGGCTTCACACAGTACAGAGGTTCACACCCAGGGGCTTTGGACATACTATGTAATGCCTAATCGAACATAGGGAATGGTGCTGCCCACTGTCAGGGTGGCTCTTCCTACCTCATCAACCCAATCAAGATTTCTCACAGGTGTGCCTCATAGCTGTCTCTCAAGTGATTCCATCCCCCGCCAAGTTGAGAGTCAACACTAACCATCACACTTACCCAGTATTTCCTTGATTTCTTGCAGGGCAGAGTTATAGACTCAAGTCAGTAGAGGAGGGGAGAGGAGGTAGTGTTGTCCAGGCATAGAAGCAGAGGCAGGAAGATCTCTATGAATTCAAGGCCAGCCTGGTCTAAAGAGCAAACTCCAGGACAGCCAAAGCTACAGAAAACCCCTGTCTTAACAAACAACAACAAAGTAGGGGCTTGGGGGCTGTGGCAATCTCTCAGTCTGTAGAATGATTGCCTAGAATGCAGAAGGCCCTGGGTGTGAGCCTCAGAACTGTGTAATCCCAGTGCTCAGAGAGTAACAGGAGGAAAAGGTCAGCTACTGCCACACAATGGGGCCAGCCAGTGATGCATGAGAACACCACCACCCACCACCACCACCACACACACACACACACACACACACACACACACACACACACACACAACCCCCCACACCCCCCAAACACAAACAGGGGCTCTGAAGACAGACTGCCTCAGCTTCTCCATCTAGAAAGTGAGGTTCATGCCATGAACCTCACTGACCAGTGAGAGGACTGAGTGACATCATGAGCAGAGTGTTTGCAGAAGTCTGGGGAAGACAGCCATGAGCTCCATTAGGATGTAAATCTGAAGTGTCCCTCAAAGCTCATACTCTCAAAGCCTGTTTTTAGCTGGTGGAACTCTTTGAGGGGACTGTGGGGCTTTAATGGGGTGGCCCTAACTAAGGTCAGGCTTTCGAAGGGTATGGATTTGCTGCTGGTTTTAACTGGCTTTCTCTGGGTTGCCTGCATGTGAACAGTCTCTGTCCCTGAAGCTGGAGCACCTCCCTGCCTTCCCCATTGTGAAGAGTGAAATCCCCCTGAACTGTGAGCTAAGATAGGTCATCCCTTTACACAAAAACCATCTCTCCACCCCAAATTGCTTACTGTGCCAACCACAGCACAGGCTCTGGTTGCTTTCCTTGGCTTGTGTTCAAATGAAGCAAAAAGAAAAGCTAAAAGGCGCATGCCCATAAACACAGTAGAGAAGTTTACTGAATCATTGAGAGAGGGGAGAAAACTTATACAGAAAACATCTTAAGGCTTAGATGCCTTGTTGGAAAGCCCATTTTCTTTTGTTCTGAGGTAGGGTCTCACTAGGTAGCTCAGATTGGCCTTCAATTTACCACATGATCTCCTCCTCAGCTTCCCCCAAAGAACCCAAAAGATTAAAAAACAAAAACAAAAAATCCCCACAAAACCAACTATAACCAGCAGTTCAGTGCCACTGCAGGCAGAATAGAGGAGGAAGAGGAAGGAGAAAAGTGGGCTTTGGGCTGGGCTCAGGAGGAGAGGTGGGCACAAGGCCCTGGGCATGGGGGAAGTTTATTTGACCAAGGAAACCTGACTCCCAGGAGAGGGTAGCCTTGACCCTGTTCCAGCCTCCAAGGCTTGGCAGAAGAAGGCAGTAGGACTTGTCTCCTTCTTGAGGTTCCAGGCTAGACTGACTCAGGCAAATCCCCAAGAGTGTCCCTGGGAAGCTCCTGAGCTAGTTTTCCCATATTGCTGGGCCAAGTCACTGTTTCTTGTTCAACAGTACAGTGTTTCCCTAAGGGCTAGGCATGGTGGCACACACACCTTTAATCTCAGCACGGGGGGTTTTGGGGGTGGTGGTGGAGGGCTGGAGGGGGCAAAGGCAGGTGGTTTATCTCTCCATCATGCAAATTCCAGGACAGCCAGAGGTACAAAATAGAGAGACTCTGTCTCAAAAACCAAACCAGGACAAAAGCAAATGTATTCTCCAGTCTTGAAGGCCAGAATCCGCAATGCCTCTTGCAAGCCTCAGACTGAGGAGCAAGCAGGGTAGATCCTTCTGCAGGCTGTAAGAGTCATCTTCTCCCATTCCTCGAGGCTCTAGAAAACCCTGCTAAGGACATTTGTGGCATTAAGGTACACACCATACCCCAGGATAATCTCCTCATGTCGATTCTTACTTCATATCTGCAAAGACACCTTTTCCTCCTTACATCCTATAAAGACCTTTTTTTTTTTTTTTAATACTATGTAAAGAAATATATTCATGGGCTCTAGGGACTAGTATGCATCTGTCTTTGGGAGAGGGCATTCACAAGTCTACCACAGACTTCCCCCCTAGACACAGACCGCGCCCATCGCCGGCTTTGGACATCCTTAGGGGTGAGCATGTGCATGTAAACTCATACTGCAGCTCTGAGGCTGTGTTATACTTTGAATCTGAAGTGCATTTGAATCTGGCAGTTCTATTTTGGGAGGTACCTAATTGGAGGAACTGAGTCACTGGAGATGTGTCTCTCTGGGTATATGTTGCCCTGGGCGTCATCTTACACCCACCCCCTCTCTGCTTCCTGACTGTCATGAACTGAACAGCTCTGGTCCACCATGCCCTCCCACCATGATAGTGGGCTTCACCACAGGCTCAGAAACACAACCTCTGCAGGCCACAGACTGTAACCTCTGCCAGGATAAAATAGTTCCTCCCTTGAAGTTGGTTTCCCAGGCTGGAAGAGCCCAGGGAGACGGTTGTGTTTGCTTGTCTGTTTGTGACAGGGTCTTGCTCTGTAGCCCAGGCTGGCCTTGAAACTGAAATCCTCCTACCTCATCACATCATCTCAAGAGGGCTTTTTTTCTCTTAAACTCCAGGCTTTGGAATCTGAGGACATCACACACGGCTCAGAGTGCCAATTTGAACGCGTTGATAACAAACTCGGAGTCACTGGTAATGTGTTAGTGTTGCAGTAAGGACAGAAATCAATGAAGCACTTCCTCATTGGTGCCATTTGACCAGGAGTGAGCTCAGATTTCAGTTTTCTACTTGGCTCTCCCCATGCCTTCTGTCCTTCCTGTCTGTTGTCTGAGACCGAATCTGTGCCTGTCTGAATGCTCTTTTGTGAATCTGTCCCTGTGACTGCCTGCCTCTAGCATCTGTCCCAACAAAGGACTTTGCTCTCTCCCTCTGTTTTCAAACAGCACGGAAGACATACTATGCAAAAGGAATGAGGGATGTTTTATAGAAATCTGCAACAGAGTTTTATAAGGGACGAAGTCACTGACTCCAACTGACCCCAATTGATTCATACGACAAACAAACAAATAACAAGCAAATGCTATCAAGCATTCAGCATTTATGGTGGGTTTTGTTTGTTTGTTTGTTTGTTTGTTTGGTTGGTTTTTTTGTTTGTTTTGGTTTTTTGAGACAGGGTATCTCTGTGTAACAGCCCTGGCTGTTCCAGAACTCTCTTTGTAGACTAGGCTGGCCTCAAACTCATAGAAATTCACCTGCCTTTGCCTCCCCAGTGCTGGGTGCTTTTAACCTTTATTTCCTGTGTTTATCAAATAATTATCTTACTATACATAAAAACATACATTCATTACTCTTGGGTCAGGGGCATGGCGATGTGTCCTCATGGGTCTATCTTGCTCACATAACTTACAATTACAGTTATGCCTTAGCTTAGGCTATAAAAGATGATTACATGGGAAATCCAAGACAACTAAGGTTGATTGTTACATTGTGCTCTTAAAGGCAGGTTAAGGGGCTGGAGAGATGGCTCAGCTCTTCCAGAGGACCTGGGTTCAATTCCCAGCATATACATGTCAGCTCACACCTGTCTGTAACTTGAAGATATGACACCCTCACACAAACATGCAGGCAAAACACCAATGTACATTTAAGAGAGAGAAAGAGAGAGAGAGAGAGAGAGAGAGAGAGAGAGAGAGAGAGAGAGAGAAGAGAAGAGAAGAGAGGCAGGTTAAACAAACAGGCTGAGTACATTGCAAGATAGCAGCCCTAAGTAAGTCCAAAGTGTATTATTCACTCAGATGTGAGGTCCAGCAAAAATCGCAGTCTTTTAGAATATAAGAGATATTCACAATGCATTGCCTAAATTAACTCAACCCTAGGCGGATATCAGACAAGAGGAGGATCCTGCCAAATCTCACAGACCCCGAGTCCATGAACAGAGGTGCCTATCTATTCTGGATGGGTCAAGTCTCAAATCTGGAATGAAGTAAATCTTAGATGTCATAGAAATCCTGAAATCCAGGATCGAGTCTCAGGCCCAGCTATGCACACTTTCTTCCTGACTTTGTGAAAATTGCTTTTGACATTTGATGGGTTCCTAACATGCATCCACTATGCTACGGTTTGGATGTGAGGCAACCTCCTAAAAGTTCATAGACAGAGAACAAGCAGAGTCTTGGCTGTCCCTCATCTTCTTACAAAAGCCACTGATCCATGGTGGGAGGACTGAATTCACAATCTACCACATGCCCAGAGTCCCACCTCCAAACCTCACTAGTGTGAATTTGGAAATTAAGTTCCCAACACATTAACTTTGGGGAGCACACTCAAACCATAGTGGCTTTGCCTGGGGATGCTGACAGTTCTGGGCACAGGATTTTAAAGAGGTCAAGTCTCGCCCTGATGCAGAAGCCTTATGCCCTGATGCAGTGTCTGGGGTCCCCTAGTGGGCCTGAGTTGCTAGCTCTCACAGTATCTGCCTGTCTGTTTGGCATGGGAGGAGCTCACAGGGCTGGGGTAGATTGGGGAAATGGTATCACGTGCCCTATTCTCATGACTCACCAGGTCCCTCCTGGGCCCCATATGGTTCAGTTGGAGCAGAGAGCCAGCTGAAACCACCCCCTGGGGAAGAAGAAAGCTGCTCCTGTCCCACAGCCCACCCTAGAATGGAGTATATATGGGTGAGGTGGTAATGAGGGCCTTCCTCCAAAGACAGGGTCCAGAGCGCTGAGCACAGCCTCCGTATGTCAAACTCTTGGTCCAGCGGCCCCTCCTGCCAGGGTTTTAAGTGAGGCCAGAGGCTCACCCTGCTTTGTGGCCCAGCAGGATAAGGCTGTCAGCAGTGTCCATGGGCCAAGCCATTTTTGCCTCCCATTGTCTCTCCCAAAGACTCAATGTCAATGCTAGGGAAGCAGTCAATACTGGCTTTGGGCTGTAACTACATAGATTCAGAAAGCTTCTGGTTATCAGAAAATCCCAGTCACTAACAACCATCGGAAAACAGCAGCAGCCTCATGGTGTGCACAGGCATGTCTGCAGAGGCAAAGGACCAAAATGGTGAGCAAGGGGCTGTCTCGGAGCCAGGTACAAGGGCACCTACTGAGGATGAGGATGCGGCCCTCCTTTCCAGGGTCTCCGTGTCCCCAGATGGACATCTCCCACTGGCATATTTTACAGCTGGACTCTTCCTCCAGCTAGCCTCTCATCCCCAGAGGGACAGACAGGAGCAGGGCAGGATACAGGCCAGCAGACAGACAGGTGCACTTACTAGCAAAGGCTTTCCAAGGAGGTCCACTTGAGCTGAGCCCCATAGGATAGGTGGGATTCAAGGGGAGAGGTTGACACAGAAAAACAATAATGTTATAGGGGCTGGGATATAAAGTAGTTGATAAAATGCCTGCATAAGATGCATGAAGCCCTGGGATCAACCCCCAGCACTTGGGAGGTGGAGGCAGGAGGATCAGGAGTTCGAGGCCACCCTGGGCTACATGAGATTCTGCCTCTAAACCAAGCAAACAAATAAAATGGGCCGTTATGACCGTTTAAGCAGTGTGTGTTTTAAAGGAGCATGTTCTGGGCCCCACTTACCTGCCATTAACATCCTTCAGAAGGAGACTGGGAAGTCAGGACACAATCTGACACTCATCTCATAGTTCACCCTGGTGAGTAAGGAGCTGCAATGTCAGGATGCACCTGCAGAGGTCCCAGAGCAAAGGTCTCCGTGGCCCCAACTCATGTAGAGCACCTATTCCCTGCATCCCTCCAAAGATGGATGGATGCTCTAGTGGACCCCGCCAGGCTATAAATAGCTGCCCTTTCTGCCCTGCCTTCCCGGGAACTGGGGATCCCCTCCAACAAGTCTTCAGGGGAGCACTTGTGAAAGCCTGCCTGCTTTCTCCTCTCCTGGTGGTTGGAGTAGTGGGGGCCCCACTATCAGGGATTCCAGGAATGTGGTAGTTAAATCTAGAGTAAATCATTTAAAAGATAGGGCCTGTGGGCTGGAGAGTTGGCTCTGTGCCTAAGAGCACTGGCTACTCTTGCAGAGGACTCAGGTTAGGTTCCCAGCACCCACACGGCGGCTCACAGCAGTCTGTAACTCCAGTTTCTGGGGATCTGACACATTCTTGTTTCCATGGGCACTGCACAGACGTTGTACACGTATACACATGCAGGCAAAACACTTGTACATGAAATAAATAAGGAAGGAAAAATTCAAAAAGGTAAGGTGTAGGATGAGAGTTTATAGTAACAGGTCACCTTAGTGTCTGGTGTCCACACCCATGGTGGTCACATCTAGTGTCCGAGGCTGTTAGGCCCTCTTGCAGCCTCACCCTGGGTTGCCCTTTGTGTGTCTGCAGCTTGTCACCCCCTCTTCCCTCCTGATTTCTGAGCCACAGGCTTTACATTTAAGGGAAGTGATTCTGTGAGCTCTCCCCAAAATATCACCAGATTCTTTTTCTGCTAAAGCCTGCTGTAAGCAGGACTGACTGGAACACATTTTAACCAAGAAACGCAGGAGGAAGCGTGTAACATGAGAAGCACCAAGAGAACATTAGCTGTTGGCATCTGAGGCTCCAGGCTGAGTGGTCTCACCGGCCCACCCCATCCCATCCATTCCATCGCTGTACAGACTCTCGGGTCTGTGCCGCCCACCAGGCATTTTAGACTGGAAGATGCTTCCTCCATTGGCGCCTCCCCCACACCACCCCAGCAAAAGCCTGAAAGGGACAGTCGTGGGGAGGGTAAAGTGAGGTCACTCCATTTCGTGGCCATTGTGGGGTCACTCCATTTCGTAACCATTGTTATTATTAATAAACAGGATGCGATTGCTTTTGAGGCCAGGCTCACAGCAAGCTCCAGAACGTATTTTTCTATGTGTCCTCCAATCCAGGAGAGAGGGAACAATGGAGATTAATGGGCTGCTGTCGGACAAAGGTTGAGCGGATCGCCAAGGCCTCCCGGAGCAGAGCAGAGTGAACTGGAGAGAGAGAACCCAGGCCTGCGGCCTTTGGCTTTGTGCAGCCTCTGTGCAGACCAGGCATGGGGGCACATGGGGGCACATGGGGGCAGAGCTTTCCTGTACAGCACGTTTAACAGGAGCACAGCAATCATGCCAGTGTCCAGCTGCACTGGTAACATCCTGCCAAGGTGAATGTCACGTTCCCACCTACAGAGCACCTACTTCTTTTATTTATTTATTTATTTATTTGTTTGTTTATTTATTTATTAAAATATTTATTGAGTTGGGGATTGAGCTAAGTGGTAGAGCACTTGCCTAGCAAGCGCAAGGCCCTGGGTTCAATCCTCAGCTCAAAAAATTTTTATTTATTTATTTTTATTTGTATTGGTGTTTTGCCTGTGTAAGGGTATCAGTCAGCTCCCCTGGAACTGTAGTTACAGACAATTACAAGTTGTCATGTAGTGCTGGGAATTGAACCCTAGTCCTCTGGAAGAGCAGTCAGTGCTCTTAACCACTGAGCCATCTCCCCAGCCCAAGCACCTACTTCTTAAAGATGACTTTTGGAGGATGCCATTGAGCCCAGAGCCAGAGGGCCTGGGAGGCCTGTGGCAGCCGAGCCATGGCAGCAGGCTCTTCACCACTGAAGTAGAAGGGCCCCCAAATTTCAAAGTGAAACAGTAAGCTTCAAATCCCAGCAGAGTGACTACCAGTTATGTATGCATGCTTGAGTACACGTACGTCTCTGGAGAACACACAGGCTGCCCCTGAGACATCATCACATCAGTGGCTTCAGGGGAGGGGTGCTTGGGAGACCTACTGGAAAGAGGGATTTCCATAAAATACCCCTTTGTTCCTTTTGAATGAGACTAGGTTACCTATCCAAAAATGCGTATGACAGTCCTACGGGTTTCACTTTGTTTTTGCCTATGATTTTAACCATTTCGATGTGAGGGATAGAATATTGGCTCTCAAGCACACAGAGTGTGTGCTCTACCCCACCCTCGGCTGTAGTTAACAAACTAAAGCTAAGAGCCGAAAGGCATAGATTTCAGATGGTCAGGTTTCCGCTGCTGGCAAGGACAGTGGGGGACTGGAGGCTCTCTAGGTCTGTAGGTGGCTGTATTGTGTAGGGACAACAAGGTAAAGAGGGAGAGGGGCTGAGGTACAGCCCAGTTGTACAGCATTTGATTTACAAGCAGGAGATTGTGGGGTCAACCCCCAGCACCCTAAAAAAATAAATACATAAACACTCCAAAGCTAAAGAGGGAGGGTCCCTGCCAGGGCCCAGGGAGCCTTTTCCATTCTCTGTCCCCAGGTGGGCTGGAATCACCTGGGGGGCACTTGGCTGATCCCCATGCTGCCCACAAAGGCCGAAAGGCCCAAGGAGAGCCCCACAGGTTGTGAAAAGAGGGGAGGAGCCCCGCTGTCAGGGCTATGCGGGGTTCAGGGGTTCATATCCCCTGTTGCGGAGTAGAGCTCGACAGGGCTGCGGACTCTCAGCTGGCAGGCTGTCACCAGACCCTTTGCGAGAAGAACGGCTCTCTAGGTGATGACCACGCTGGATCACTACCGTGAGAGTCAGGGTTACATTCACAGGCAAGACCTTGCCCTGCCCTCCCAAGCTTTGCTTTCAAGATATGGACCTCTAGTTGTAGGTCAAGAGGTGTGCCACCCACTGCCACCGATCACAGCTTATTGTCAGGTCCCAAAGAAACTCAGGACAAACAGCTAACTGTGGTGCCAACTTAACATGCCAAAGCGCTGGCCGCCAGGTCCTCTCATCATTGCCAGTACCTGATACAGAATCCTGACTCCGCTCAGCACCTCCCCCCCATCCCCCGCCCCTACCCAAAACCTTTCCCGCCCCTGAGCCTCACTGCCCTTCCCCCAACTTCTCTGCCACACGCTTTCTATTTCTTCACCCTCTCTTGCCTCTTTGCCCTCTTGGGTCTTCTCTGGGTTCTTCTCCTCCCTTGGTCCTCCATTGGGGCTCCTGGTCCCCTCTCCTGCCCCTCCCTCTTCTCTTCCCCTCTCCCCCTCCCCTTCCCCCCCCCCCCCCCCCAGCTTCTCATGGCCTGGTCTATGCTGCTGCCCTGCTCAATCTGCTGCCCTCCCTCTACTCTGGACTTTTCCAGACGTCTACGCTGTGCTCACTCATAGCTATGGTAAAACCTCAGCCTCACCCAGGAGTGTTCGCATCCTCATTTCACTCACCCGTCAGACCCTTTCTCCCACAAAGAGACAGGTGGCATGGCAGGCCTCTGGCATGGGTTAGTTAGAGCCTCCCCAAGGGCTGTGGATGTCATCTTATTTAGAATCAGGATCTCTGCAGACGTAATCAAATAATTGTCGGGATGAACACACTCTGGATTAGGTAGGGCTCTAAATCCAATAAACAAATGTCCCCAGAAGGGACAGGAAAGAGAGTCACAGGAAGGAAAGGCTGCCCAAGGATGGGTGGAGAGCTGGAGTCACCTGTCTGTGAGCCAAGGGAACCTCAGTGAATGCCCGAGCCACCAGGAGTCAGGAGACAGGCCCAGTGCAGACCCTCCCTCAGAGCCTCTGGAAAGAATGATGAATGGAAAAACCATCAATCAATCAATCAATCAATCAATCAATAAGGACATGACTGCTCCTAGGTGTGGTGAAGGAAAACGTTTATTATAGACACATGGGCGAGCATAGCCAGAGCCAGGGACATCTGGGAGAGTCCAGAGTGGACATGACTCTGAGCCATCTGAGGAGAGGGTCGATGGGAAAGGAAAGGGAAGAGGAAGAACCAGGTGCAGCGGCCAGGTGTCCTGAAAGAGACTAGATGAAAGAACCAGGTAACCAAAATGTCTGGATTATATAGGGAAGAGCCTCTGGGGGAAGGTCAGCCCAGCCCCAGGGCTGGAGAGTTCAGGGCAGGGGGTGGGACCCTAACAGTTAGGAACTGAGGGATGCTTGGGAGAACCTGGTGGCCAGGTCCACTTTGATATGTTAAATGGGCTCCTCTGCTGTTTATCCCAGGTTTGAGACCTAACAAATGAATCCCGAGACCCCTTGATTGTGGACCTCTGACCCCCAGTGTCAATTACCGATCAACCTATTGAGCAGTTCTGGAGTGGGGAGTGTGGAATTGGAAAATGATAACTATGAAATATAAACGTAGATGAAGAAAAGGACAGAGACAGGATAGTTTCAGGAGGGTTCTTCTGGGTCAATCCTGCAGACACTGAGTTTATTACTCACAGCCTTTGTATACTCAAAGCAAGAGGTGCAAAAAGACCTTCCTGTTTCAAGGATAAGACCATTCAAGGTACTAAGTACAGTCAAGTGCAAACACCTCCTTAGTACTCAAGACATCTGGTGACCACACCTTAGGGCAAAGTGCCCTGTAAATAGGCTTTGAGGTATAAGATATTTGGTAACCATGCCTTTAGCCAAAACATCCTATTATGTAGCCTTGCAGGGGACAAGCTCGGACTCTCTGCCCTTGAGTCAAGATGAAAAAGAGCCACAAGCTGAGGGCCCCCACACCCCAGGAGTGAAATAACAATATTTTGAGCTAGAAGGGAGGACCTGGGGTTCTCCGTATTACACAGGAAGTTCTCAAGTTAATTAAAGGCTGGGCCAGCTGCTAGGTGACCCTGGGAAGGAAGACAGAGTGGCCTGCTTGCTTGAAGAAAAGTGTTCAGGGAGCGCCAGACCATGCTTCGGGGCCCCAGGAGCAAGAGCATTGTCTGCGGTTGGTTGGTGTGTCTCTAATGGGGAAGGTGTGCCTGTCCTGTCGCTAGGAAACAGGCAGCCAGGCCTGCAGGCTCTCAGCCTAGAGCGCAGGCAGATGGTGACAGGATTAAATAGTGCCTTTCATTTCAACATAGGAAATGTTTTCAACTCTTCATGTCTCTAAAAAAAGGCAAGTGGTGGAAACGCCCCACTGGAAATTTATTAACAAAAGCCTAGGCAGCACCCCCACCACCCCAAAAAGACAGACTTTTTCTTATGGAGTATTTTTCTAGCCATCCAACAGTCACTTTGAGGATGGGGGTTCTGCCATGCTGCTCCCAAGCTTCATTCATTCAGTCCTCTCAATCCCTGGGAAGGTATTCCATTTCGCGGATGAGTTGATGGACAGGAATGAGTCCCGCCCATCATCCGTGAGGATGCAGTCATAGGCCCTCAGAGGATGCAGAAAGTATTGACCCTATATATGTTTTGTGATTTTTTTAATACATACCTATGATAAAGTTTAATGTTTAAATTAGGCACAGGAAGCTGGGGAAAGAGGGTTCCAGGACAGCCTAGACTACTTAGCAAGACCCCGTCTCAAAACCCAAAACACTAAACATACAAGCAACAATAAATTGAATACAGATCGATAACTAATAATGAAATAGGGTAACTATAACAATATTGTTGAGAGCCTGCCATGTGATCATCCCCTGTATGGAGGGACTCCCCTCCTCTGCCAGGGCTTCGTCTCAGCTCGGTCCTCACTGTTGGTCTCTTCTCAGCTGGTCTCAACTCTGCAGCTGCAGGAGACCCGGGAGCCACAGCAGCCTGGTTCTGGCAGCTGCGTCCCCAGCAGACCACTAGGCATGTACCCAGCATCTCTATCAGCTTCCTCTCAGTTTGGATCCCTAGGGTCTCTTTGCTCTTAAACTGTCTACAGTTATTCTATAAACGTATGTATGGCCATTCCTGGAAGTGCACCCCCACTGTGTGTGATGTGTGCTTTGAGGGTTAATATCAGTAATTAAATGAGGAATAAAAGAAACTGTTTGCCTCAGTCCAACCATCAAGGCGAGTGTGACTACCTGGCAGATTGCTGGCCAGTGAAGCTACCAGACCTTTTGGATTTATTGTCAGTCAGAAAATTCTGACATTGCGGAAAGGTACAAAGGTATTCATGTTTCTGGCTCAGTGTACTCACAACAAATATCCTGTAAGCAGGATGCTGGATGGGTGTAGTCGCTCCTCGAAGCTCTAAAATATCTTATTGTACTATATTTGTTCCCTCTGTTCTAATCACCCCCTTGGCCTAACGTAGCCACACTGTATGCACCACCCACCCATTTCCCCTTAGTAGCCGCTGTATTTATCAGATCAACTGTTATCATATTTCAGAGCTTGTGTTCAAGTCAAGGGATGACAGATAACTTAAAACTCATGATTTATTTCTTTCTGGAATTTTCCCATTTAATATTTTCTGACTATGATTGACATTGGCTAAATGAAACCAGGGCTGAGAGGATGCATCGTGACTGGAATTAAACCCAAACCTGACAGTGTTCGCCTTTGTTGTTTGCCTCTCTGTCATACTGTTCATGAAAGCACTTGGGAGCGATAAGGAGCACGTGAACCCAGGGTCACAGTATTATTAATTCGCCTCTGTCCATGTAGGCTGCCATAACACAGTATTATGGACTAGATGACATATAAACAATGGGGATTTATCTCTCATGATTCTGGATGCTGGGTGTCAGGTCTGAAGGGAGCTCCATTTCCCCAAATCCCAACAGGCAGCAGGGACATGTGGCTACCTGTGATGCCTATTAGCACACCAAAGCGCATGGTAGTCTGTAGATTCCATCAGTATCACACATACCTGCTGTACACTTCTCTGCTCCCCCGCTCCCTCTAAACTTTACCAGTTCACGGCCTTCCTTCTGTGAAAAGCTACTCATTTTCCTTATAACCCTGCTCTCTCTGTTTCCCTCCCCGCCCCCTCCTCTTCCTCTCTCTGTGTCCGTCCCCCTCTGCTCCTGCTTCTCTCACGGACATGACCACTCTGTTGGCCATGTTCACTCTACTACTTTCTCTCTTGGCTCTGGGCTCTTCTAGACGCCTCTGGTTATTGTCTTTCTCATATCTACAATAAAAACCTCCCCCTTAACCACACCGTGGAGTAGTCATGCCATCAGTTTACATTAGGCAGTTTAAGACCAGCCGTTAGCAAACCCGGTGTTTGATGAGGGCCTGCAGCCTGGTTCATAGAGACAGCTGCCTTTTTACTGTGGTGCCAGTTAGAAGTAGGTGAGGGAACTCGCTGTGAGCTTGGTTACAAAGTCACCAATCCTATCTAGGAGGAGACAGACTCCCAAAGGCCCGCTTCCTAACATCTCACACTCACACTGGGGATTAGGTTTCAGTATGAGAATTTGTGTGGAAAGCTGGGTGTGGTAAGCCCATTTGTGTGATCCCAGCATTGGAGAGGGAGAGGCGGGGGTAGGGGTTGGGGGGTGGGGTGAGGGTGGGGGGAATGACAAGTTTGAGGCCAGTGTGGTTTGCATAGAGAGTTCCAGGTCTGCCAGGGATAGCAAGACCCTGTCTCAAAACCCAAAACAAGGAGAAATCCGCTTTGTTTTCCTTGCAAGTTAGCTCAAGACAAGGTACTAAGCAGATGGAGAAAGATAGACAGCTGTCAAGGTTAAGACTATAGCTCAGCGTCCTGGGGGTGTGTTGGTATCTTCCTTGAACAGGTCATTGGACTTAGCTTTAGGCTCTCTGAGACATGTCTCCCAGGCTGCTCAGTCAATGACTTTAGCTGGCCATGGCCAATGCTGCTCCTGCCTCATCATCTGCTGACTGTTGTGGGCTTCAGTAGGGTACAGAACAAGGGGAAAGATCTGGGATCTTTAAGGTCCCTGGAGCCAAGAGCCCAGAGTGAAATGGATAAATGTGGGGTTGGGAAGACACAGACAAAGGAGGGAAGGAGATGTAATGGTCTTTAAGCCCATCAGATGAGAGACTGGGGGGAGAGGAGCTGGGCAAACATGTCCACACGTGTACCCTGTTCCCTTCTTGACCTCAGCTCCCTCTGTCCTGACACCGCACTACTCTCTGAGTAAATGGCTCCTTTAAGAGGATCACCCTGGACGCCTACAGCCCCTTTTCTACCCCAGTGGTTTCACAGCCAGTGTATCACTTGATGCTCAACTCCACTCTGGAAGGAGGTGAAGCTGGTGCTCCTGGGCCATGTGTGCACGGAGATGGTGAGATTCGTCCACCTTCTTCTTTTTTTACTTGGAGCTGAGGACCCAACCCCTCGCCCACCTTCTTATTCCTGCTTCTTCTGGACAGTGAAACTCCACCTCCTTTTCCTTTCCTGATGTCAGTATCCTGACTCAGTTTCTCAGCAGACCACGACCCACGTCCACACCTTCTGTGTCTCCTATTCTGAGCTATCCTTTGTGCTGGCCCCAGATTCTGCTTCCTAACACACTGTCAGGGCCGTGGCCAACCTGCTTGTGGGTCCTACATAGTTTGTCAAAACCAGACGTCACCAACTGACTTGTGAAGAGCCCTCTTGGATTGCATGTCACCCAACTCCATCGTCTTATTATGTCGACTTCACCACAGGAACCTACAAACACTTCACAGTTCTCAGCTCTGTGCCTGCTCAGGCTGTACTCCTACAGGCTTGCCTTCCCTTCATCTGGGGACAACTTGCTGGTTGATAGTTATTCTTTTCTTCTTCAATTTACTTTATTTTAAATTCTCTCTCTCTCTCTCTCTCTCTCTCTCTCTCTCTCTCTCTCTCTGTGTCTGTGTGTGTGTGTGTGTATGAGTGCAGGTACTCACAGAGGCCAGAAGAGGGCATTGGATCCCTAAGAGCTGGAATTACAAGTGATTGTGAGCCACTTAACATGGATGCTGGGAACCAAACTCTGGTCTTCTGTAAGAGCAGCAAGTGCTCTTTTAAAAAAATATTTTTATGTTATGTGTATAGGTGTTTTTCCTGTCTGTATGTCTGTACACCACACGAATGTAGTTCCACTGGAAGCCAGAAGAGGGTACTGGATCCTCTGGTACTTGAGATACAGACTGTTAGGAGCCCGCATGTGGGTGCTGGGAATCTAACCCCAGTCCTCTGAAGGAACAGCAAGTGCTCCTAACCATTGAGCTATCTCTCCAGCTCCCTAATTACTCTTCAGGACACAGAGAAATGACTTCTTTCATGAAACTAATCCTATTTCTCCCAGAGGCTGGTCTCTGAAGTCACATGAGCACCCGGCAGCCAGCCTCAAGGATGGTCTCCAGAGGCCCTCATGGTCCTCATACCCTGGCATAATTCACCTCAGTGAGTGGAACTGCCCCCGGTGACCATCAGGATTCAGCAGATATGACATGGTGTGAGTCCCAAGGCTGGGTCATTTCTGTCCTGTGTTCTCTTGGCTCTCCTGCTCTGGAGAATATTAGATACCAGATTGAGAGGATACGTCAGCAGCCTATGGGAGAGTTTGCTCAGCGATGAACCAAAGCTCCCTAGCAGCTGCCAGCATTATGTTGGCAGCCATTTTGGAACTGGACCTTCCTGCCCCATCCAGCCTTCAGATGACTCCAGCCTTGGCTACCACATGGATACAACTTCACAAGAGACTCGGAAGCAGACCCTCTCACAAGGACTGAGGTGCAGGTCGGTGGGAGAGGACAGGAAAAAGAAGGGGGGAAGGGTAGAGAATTGAGCTGACCACCCAGCAAAACTGCTTCTAAAGACCTTCCCTGCAGAAGCAGTGTGAGAGGATAAGGAATACTGTTTTGTTAGCTGATTGTAAACTCACCCAAGTGCCTTGTCCCACGAGTATCTTCTCAGATCGGTAACTATTAACTCTTCCGGTTCCTGCTGGAAAGATGGCCGCTGCAAACATACAGAGGAGATGCACTGGCATCTTCGTTCCTACCACACGTTTGTAGAGTGCTGTGTCCTCAACAAAGGAGCAAACAGGAAGTTTATGATGGAGTCTTAAACATATAATCCCATGCACACACACATTTACATTCACGCATATGCACACACACACACACACACACACACACACACACACACACACACTCGCCTCCTAAGTGCCGTGAATAAAAAGTAAAGGATAAGGAGAAAAGTGGGCATATCTACATTGGGGTAAAGGGTGGTCAAAGCAGGCTTCTCCCCAGAAGCGACGTTTTAGATCAGCGTTCAGTGAGTAGCAATCACCAGTGACAGGAAAGAGACCAAGGAAAGCGCTCTGGGTATATGCACATATCCAAGACCCCCGGACATTAGCCAGAAGTGAAGTAAACTAGGGGTTACTGGCATTGGACATGGTGCTAGGGTGGCTTAGGGCCACAGCACCAGGAGGGCTGTGAATCATGTTAAGTATCTGGATGTTATTCTTTTCGTGTTCTTTTTTTTAACAAAAATTTCATTTATTATTATTATTGTATATGGTATATATGGCAGGGACAGGCTGAATGCCAGAGGACAAATTTGTGAAGTTGTCTCTCAACTTGTAAATTTAGATGAGTTCTAGGAAAGAACTCAGTAAGACTTGGCCACAAGCACTTTTACCCTTCAGCCTTTGCTGGTCTCTGAAAAGACTTTTCTATTTTTAGCTGTTTGAAAATAAAGTACCCATATTATGCATATTATCATATACATATCATTAGAGTAAACTATTCACATAAAAAGAACAATATATGTAGGTCACCATTAAAATTTTATAGGCATTTAATATTTGCTAATTTCAATTTAGAAAATTTCGTCTCTGAGAGCCAGTGCATTTTTAACTCTGGTTTCATGTATTTTCTGCAAGCCCCTTAAAAAGCCAGCAGGCCCAAGGCATAGTGCCCATAAAGAGCACACTGCCAACTGAGGCAGCTTTTCCAAAGCCATCTGGGGCGGCGAGGGAGGTGTCAGAGTTGGCGTGTGGCACCTCCAGAATGCCACACAAGCCCTCGGGGGTCATCCTGACACACGGCGGTAGGGAGCCGTGGCGCTGGGCTCAGCAGCTAATGTCCACCTGCCACCTGGTACCAAATATAGCACATGCACAAAGCTCTCTCTGTGTGCAACCTTGGAGTTGGCTTAATTGGCCAGGATTGCCACAGAGGGAAGCTGTTAAGATGAATTGAAAATGGCTTCTCCCCACAATTCTGGGGGTGCCAAAGTGCATAAATAAACAATGGCTTTTTCCTGTCAGCAACAAAACAACACTGATTTCAGTAACCAATAAACGCTCCATTGCTTCACACGTTGATGCAGGCCTGGCACAGGTACCCAGGGGATAGTCGCTTTTCTCATGGACCCTGTAACACGGGATATTTTTCTCAGGGTTCTGTTCCTTAGGGTGATAGACTAAATGTCTGCGTCCACCCAGTGAGAAATGAATGCTAATGTCCTGACTCCAGCATGTATATATTTGGAGGTGACCCACTAGGGAAGTAATTAATGTTAACGAGGTCGAGATCCTAAGAGTGCAACCCTGGATCCATAGGATATGTTTTTAGATGAGGAGATCAGTAAGCTGGCTTTGTCCTTTTGTTCCCACAGGGGGTCACATTCAGCATGGTGGTGGCAGAATAATGGTGGCAGTTTGTAAGTTAGAGGAAGAAACCTCAGAATGAACTCTGCCTCTCAAGCATTTTAGCCTTGGACATCCAGCCTCCAGAGCTGTGAGAAATAAATTTCTGTTATATCAAGTGGGATCTGGGAAGCTGGCTCAGTGGGGTAAAGGTGCTTGGAGCACAAGTGTGAAGATCCGAGTTCAGATCCCCAGCACCCATGTAAAGAGCCTAGTGCAAGCGTGATGCCTGTAATCCCAATGCTGGGACAGGTGAAGCAGAGACAGGGAAATCACTGGGACTTGGTGGTCAGCCAGGCTAGCCAAAAAATGTCAAGCTCCAGGTTCACGGAGAGGCACTGTCTCAAAAATATAAAGTGGAAAGCAATACAGGAGGAGAGCCCATGTTCTACAGACCTTTGTGTGTGTGTGTGTGTGTGTGTGTGTGTGTGTGTGTGTGTGTGTGCATGGGTGATCATTGTCTCTTCAGGAATGGGGGCTACAGGAAGAGAGAATATGATGAAGCTAATGTATAGTAGGAATCTTAAAAGTACTTGTTAATGAAATCAAACCTGAGGCCAGTTATTGGGGTGAATGCTGGAAGATCAGAGAAGCAGAACAAGCCACAGCTATCTCACCTTGCTAGTTCCTCAGGTGATCCTGTTTCCTCAGGCTGGAAGCTTCTGAATCCTCCTCCACATGAATCTCAGCTGAACTGTGTTGCTCCAAAGCCTGAACACTTAACCAACCAAATGCTCAACTAACTACAATTTTTACTCACTTAGTTCCTGGTCCTCACGCCTTATATACCTTTCTCTTTCTGCCCCCACTCCCTGGGATTAAAGGTTAGGTTTCTGGGATTAAAGGCATGGGTCACCATGCTTAGCTGTTTCTAAAGTGGCCTTGAACTCAGAGATCCCATAGCTCTACCTCCCAAGTGCTGGGATTAAAGGCGTGTACCACTACCACCCAACTTCTGCTATAGCTTACTCTTCCCATTTTCTAGCCACCATTTTTGGCTTTGTTCTAGTGGCTGTCTGTTCTCTGACCCCATATTTGTTTATTTCAGGGAACACAATACCCACCACACTAGTTGACTTCCAACCTTGTAGAAAAAGGAATTTTAAAGGAATCAGGTCCTGTGCTCTGAATTGGCCTGTCTATGTATGAATGGGGCTAGCCT
Source organism: Onychomys torridus (assembly GCF_903995425.1). NCBI lineage: Eukaryota > Metazoa > Chordata > Mammalia > Rodentia > Cricetidae > Onychomys > Onychomys torridus. Next base: position 16,187,851 of record NC_050463.1, read on the forward strand.
TTCAAAATCTTTTGATACACAACTGTGATTTGTTCCAAATGAAGGGTGGTGGTGGTGTTGAAAATGTGCATGTGCCTTCTCAAAGACTTGGTAGCAGATTTAAGTTCCCCTGCCCTTCTTTCTTCATCTCACATGTCCTTGGGTGGATTAATCTTAAGTACCATCTCTAATCAGTTAATAATGGCTATTTGGAATGCTGTGCTTACAAAGGTTCCAAGACTTCCCCAGGGATCAGTGAAAAGATAGAATCTTGATGGATTAGTAATGTCTGCTGTGGACAAGCATGGAGAGGGAGGGACAACCATGTATTTGGTAATTCTGTGAGTAACCCAATGATTAGGTCAGTTTCCACATGTATTGGTAACATTCACATATTTGTTATTTATTGTTATCTATTTGTATAACTAATATTTCCTTACTTAACTAGTTATAAAGATAAAAGAAGAATAACTGGGGAAAAAATGGACAAGAAGAATAAATAGGAGAATTTGCCTGTCTGATAGTACCGGAGACTATTGGTTCCATGCTATGTTTGAGGTTGAAGTGTCTTTCATCCCTATGACCCAAGTGGCAATGAGGATGTGCCTGTCATCACCCAACCATAGTCATTAACTCTGATCAACGCTTGGGACACTTTGGAAATCATCAACAAACAAGCCAGCCACTCTTCTGAGAAATGCTGCATGACCAGGCTAGGCATGGTTCAGCCGTAGAGCATGATTCTCAGAACCCTACCCCCACCTCACCTCCAAAGGACAAAATTAATGTTGCCTATCAAACTAGCACTCTTCTGGAAAAACAAATGGTCAGAATCAAAATATGATTTACATGATCAAGACTAAATAAAGAAAATCTAGGGCCCCCTTACCCAATTCATTTTGCTTATGTTTTCTTGTACTTGTCTAAGTGTTACATATGATAAACTCCTAAAGCTATATACATCTAAAATTGTTTTTCAATCTCCATAAAATAAAATCGTAAGTTGTGAAAAGGTAGTATATCATGGCTTAGTCAGTAACACCTGTTTCTTAGACACAGGAAATACTAGTATTTCAGTCAAGACATTTAGATGAAGTGGAAAATAGATATTACTAAGTAACAACAATGAAAACATACAGATTCATTCATTCATTCATTCATTCATTCATTCATCCATTATGGAGCATATGGCACATACCCATTTTGATGCAAAAGTTGTGTACAAAATTAATTCCTACCCTTGTGGGGACTTACACTCTAACTTAGCCTTACTCAAGAATGTTCTGGAACTGGAGAGATGGCCCAGTGGTAAGAGCACTAGCTGCTCTTCCAGAGGACCTGGGTTCAAGTCCCAGCACCTACTTGGTGGCTCATAGCTATCTGTAACTCTAGCTCCAGAGGATCAACACCCTCAGAGGGCATCAGGCATAAAAGTGGCACATGTAACATGCAGGCAAAACACATACATGCACGCAATAATAATATATTGCAGGACTATATTACAATAATAATAACTTTTAAAAGTATCCTCTGTGGTGGATCAGTGGGTAAAGGTCGTTGCTACTCAAGCCTTGAGTTTGATCCCTGGAACCCATGTAAAAGTGAAAGAAGAGAATTGACCCCAGGAAATTGTCTTTTCATCTTTGTGTGTGTGCTGTGGCATGTGCTCTCTCCCCTCCCCTCACACACGACGATGACGATGGTAATGATGATGATGATGATGGTAATGATGATGATGATGATGATGATGGTAATGATGATGATGATGATGACGATGATGATGATGATGATGGTGATGGTGATGATGATGATGATGGTGATGATGATGATGATGGTGATGATGATGATGGTGATGATGATGATGGTAATGATGATGATGATGATGATGATGGTGATGATGATGATGATGATGATGATGATGCTATAAAAATTGTTTTAAGGAATGACTTATGACAGAGGTGGGATTTGAACTTCAAACATGCTGGAAATGTGTCCTCAGACCTCTTTTATGCCAGGCAATTGCTCTACCACTTACTTTTTATCCCTGGTCCTCAAACAAGGCTTTTCATGGGGATCAATCTAAGCCCATATCAGTCTGACTGTTCTGGTGGAGAGACCATGTGGACAGTTCACATGAAGAACCAGACCTCCAGGCGGACACAGAAAGCCCAGCTGAGATGTTGCTACAGATGTATGAGGGAAACCTTGGCGGTTTCAGCACCAACTTTAGCTCATTTCAGCCACTGTGAGGGGACCCACAGAAGACAAGCAGAAGACCCACCCAACTATGCCTCAGGCAGCTCAGAACAATGAGAAAGACATGGTGGTGGCGGTTTGATGCCACCGTCTTTTGGACTGGTTTGTTCTGTAGTAGCAGATAGCAGAAATGATGGCTTATTTGAAAAGATAGCATTAGTAAGGTGGAGGGCAAGACTGAGAGATATTCGGGGAGACAGAGGTATCGGGAGAGAGTTGGATGTACACGAGGACCTGACAAAGGCCAGTGTGGTTCAAGTGCAGAGCTATGGGGAGGGTAGTACAGGTGGAGAGGGTATCCAGAAGACTTTGGGTCTTGAGGGGCCAAATGGAATGACAACAGAAACCCTGAAGGGTTTTCAGTTTTAAGCAGAGGGAAGAGGTGAGCACCCCCCCTCTCTTTCTGTGTGTGTGTGTGTGTGTGTGTGTGTGTGTGTGTGTGTGTGTGTTGTGCTTTCTTGGTGTCTTATTTAGGGTTTCTATTGCTGTGAAGAGACACCATGACCACAGCAACTCTTATAAAGGAAAACATTTAATTGGGGCTGGCTTACAATTGCAGAGGTTCAGTCCATTATCATCATGGTGGGAAGCATGGTAGTGTGCAAGCAGATATGGCACTGGAGAAGAAGCTGAGAGTTCTACATCCAAGGATGAGCAGGCAGCATCAGAAGATGGTGTGCCACACTGGGTATAGCTTAAGTAGCTGAGACTCAAGACGCACCTCCTAGTGACACACCTCCTTCAACAAAGCCACCCCCACTCCAACAAGGCCACACCTCCTAACAGTGCTACTCACTATGGCCAACCATCAAACACATGAGTTTATGGGGGCCATTCTTATTCAAACCACCATGCCTGGCTCTTGTGTGTAAGAAGAGATTCCAGGTAGATTACGGGAAGGCAGAAAGAACAATTTTATGGCCACTGTAATTGTCTCCTGCAGAGGTGATGGTGGCCTGGAGGAAGAAGGCTGGTTAAGAAGGTGGAGAGTAGCAGAGGCACACAGTGCCCACACATCATTGGGAGGTAAGATACACAGCACCCGCACATCATTGGGAGGTAGGATACACAGAACTGGGTGATGTGAGGTGTGAGAAAGACGTGCCAAAAATGACTCCCGGATCCCTGACTTGACAACCCAGCGGAGGCTGGTGCCATTTACTGAGATGGGGAAGCCGTGGGAAGATGAGGTTTGGGTTAGAGGGGATGCAGATCAAGAGTTCATTGCTGCACACATGGGGCTGGAGCTGTCGGTGAAATCAAGCAGTGACGAGAGTGGGCAGCCGAATATACACGTTTACATTCTAGCAAAACGATCTGGGCTAGGGATATTCATTTGGAAGTCATCTGCCTAAAGATGATATTTAAAGCCAAGAGAAGAGATGAGGCTGCCTAGTGAGAGAGAAGAATGAGGGAAAAAAAACACCTTCAAAAATGCTGACACTAAATATCAGTCCAGAAGCAGACCCTGGCAAATGGCTTGACCCACAACTCAAGATTCCCCACTGGAGCCCCAGGAAACAAGTTCAAGGTGTTTCTGTCCAACTGCTCTTTGCATATTTAGGATAAAGATTAATGTCCTCCCAAGTATCTTTCTCTACCTACGCTGTCCTGGCCCCTCTTCTTTTCCCTGCAATGTAGAGCGGAGTCCTCCCCCACATAGGCTAGTCTTCTCTCAAAGGTCTTTTCTCTGAGTGTGACACTCCAGGAGTGATTGACCAACCCATATGAGAAATGGACAAATAGATACTAAACAAACAGGTCAGCACAGCTGAGGAGAGCTGAGCTCCGCTAGGGTGTTGCTAAGAGACTTTTAATTCCATTCTCCTTCTATAGAGAAGGGCTGTGGGCTCCCGAGGAAGCTCACAAACAGTCACATGAGCCCAGGCACTCTGCCGCTTTCGGCCTGACAGCCTTGGTGGTGGCTGAGAGTGAGATTGTTTCCCTGAGCAGAAAATAAATAGCCTAAGACTTCAGCAAGCCATGGTGTCAGAGGGCGGCTCGCCTGCTTTACTCCAAGGGCTGGGGGTGGATTGCTTGGGAATTCCAAGCTCAAACCTATAAATGCAGATCCGAAAGTTCTCTGTCTTTTGCTCATTTACACCACAAACTTTTGCATTTCAGAGATGCCAAGGGCAAAGAAACCTGCAAACAAGCATGCTGCTGTTCCCCTCAGAGTTCTGACTGGAAGAGGTGGCCTGAGTTCTCCATCAGTGCTGCCCAGGTTCACCAAATAAGGTTTCTATCTTGGTGACATATATTGTGCCCAGAAAACTAAGGCACAGTAAACACATGCACATACACATACTAAATCCCCTGGAGATCCAGTTTGAAAACACATGTCCAGGATGGAGGAAATAACTTAGTTGTAGAGTATCCACTTAGCATGGCCAAGGTCCTGTCCAGGGTTCCATCCTCAGTACCACAAGACAAAAGGAAATAGCAACAAGAGAATTCCAATTAACAATTAACAACAATAAAATCTCCCAAACTCAAGTATCCAATATTGCTTTCACAAGACAGGGTTCATCCTTACTCCTGACAGCCAAGCTAAAGGTTTTATGAAGCCTTGCCCCGCCAGAGACTGGGTCTACATAGCAATGCACAGGTTCATCTAGAGGGTTCCTCAGCATTATGGAGACCAAAGTTGGTTTGTGGGGTAGAAGCTTCTCTTCAAAGACAGGAGTATATGGAAGGCCCTGTGCTGATCTGGGAGCATACCTATCTCCACACGGGCCTGTGCTTTGCTCTGTTCTGAGAAGGGAGTGTGCAAGTCACATCATCGTAGAACAAGGATGGGCCAAGTGTGCTTCTCCCAAGTAGCAGTATCAACATCGCCCCAGAATGTCACAAATGCACATTTTCAAGCCCACTACAGGAGTCCTGAATCAGAAACTTGTGGTAGGGACCAGAGGGCTGTGTGAACAAGCCCTGCAGCCAGATCTGAAGAGGACTGTCACTGAAGAGTTCCATCAGCACGCTTTTTATTCTATAATAAACTCACATTTTATTTCTATATTTTGTGTGTGTGAGTGTTTTGCCTACATGTATGTCTGGGTACCATATATATGCCTGGCAACTATAGAGGCCAGAAGAGGGAGTTGGATCCCCTGTGAGTTGCTATGTGGGTGCTGAGAATTGAACCCGGATCCTCTGGAAGAGCAGCTGAGGCCCCTTTCTCTTTGATGAGTCTAGCTTGTGTCAAGTTGTCACACAAGACCAGCAAGTACAATCCCTTAACATTTGAGGAAAACAGCAGAAGCAGGAAGATGTCTCTGGAATACCTCAGGCCCCTCCCTGAGGCAAGCCATCGAAGGAATCTTCAGGCTTGCCTGGGAGGAGCTCACTCTGTACCTGAAAGACAGGAGCATCCTTATCTCCACAGACATGGGACTCGGAGAAGAGGGAAAGAGCCAGTCTTATTAAGCTGCCCCATGTGCCATCAAATCACACCCTTTATCCCGCCAGCCTTGTGCACCTCTCTCTGCCCACTCAAGTATAAAAACACACAGGAGTCTGTTGTGTTGGGCCTGCACTTCTGAAGGCTCCCCCATTGTGTATAACCAAGACAGGAAAGGCACTCCTGTGCTTTCACCTGATGGCTATCTCACTAGGTAGGCCTCAGCGCCATTCCTAGGGATGGGTGAGGAAGAGGAGTCTCTCCCCTTACAAGGGTCTTTCAGAGAAGCCAGGACTCATCTATTCCACAAGTCAGGCTTGCCCAAGCTTTCCTTCAGTTAACTTCTGGGGGTCACCCAGCCAGTGGTGTGAATATATATGTATGAACAGTAAATGTGTGTACACACACCTGTATATGTGTACACACCTCTGCGCGTTGTGCATTGGCAGGGAGGGGAGGAAAGTGGCCATCATCCAGCCCTTAAACTGTAGGGCATTATATCCAGGGTCTTTATATCTTAAGCCAGGGACTGCACTATCCCAGGACTGTAGAATGCAGGGTGACTCCTGTACTGTCACCAGCATGCAGTGTTGTCATATCTGTGTGTCGTCTCCCATCCCCCACCCCCGCCCCAGATCCCAACTCCATGGGTGTTGCATGGGGCCAAGGAATGTGCATTTACATGACCTTCTCCCACTCAGCCATTCTATACTGCCATGAGGATACACAGCTTCCCCTCTCTCTCTCTGGAGCAATGCTTTGCGGGAGGGAAAACACAACACTGTGGAGCTGACAATGGGAAAGTTCTGGAACAGGCTCTAGCTCTACTGCTCCATCAGTATGGTTTCTATCCCATAATAAATTCATTCTACCGCATACTTTTTCAGGTACCTTTTTTTTTTTTTTTTCAATTTAATTTGGAAAGTTTCAGAGGGAGGGGAGCTTTATTTTTATAACAAGAGGACACTGGAGAGGACAAGAGCGAAACCAGCATAGACAATCCTGGAGTGCTGCAGGGTCTCCGAGTTTCCCCGTCAGGAGCCGTGAGGCAGAAGGACACCATGGTTGAGAAAGGTCACCACTGCATGTGGGAGGCATTCATTTGGCCAGTGAGCATCGCGTTGTCGGCTGCTCCTGGCAATGCCTACGCAGCCTGGTACCAGATCCTTTCTACCTGTTCTTTGCAGAAAGAAGGTCAGGTCAGCCATTTGTGTGGGCTGAAAAGCCTGGGAGCGTCCCCAGGGCAAAAGAAGTCTCTAGAGACCCAGAAAAAGCAGGCGAGCAAATGGGCAATATCAATATTGTAGACGGGACAGGGAGAGGAGGGGTCTGTAAAGCCAGCGACAAAGCCACCTGTGGCTCGTTAGCACCTGTGCCACTTACTTTGTGTAGTGGGGGGCTTGGTTTTACACTTCATTAAATTTAGGTTCAAACACCCTTGATCCCTCTTACCCTACTGTGCTGGAAGCCAGCCCTGTTGAGAATCTCAAACAGGCAAACAGACTAATATGGTGCCGTTTTGTCTTGTCCTGACCTGTTCTTTTCTAACTTGCTCTTTCCATCAGATTATCTTAAGATTCAAGATATCAAAAAAGGACAAACAACCCACAAAGAAAATGGAGACTGGCTGTCACATAGCAGCAATTTCCCAAGAGACCTTGACACCAGTCAAGGAAGTAAGCAACTAGCTTAGACTGGATGAGGATCACCAGCTGTATAGTCCATCACTTCCTACCGCTGTCTGTTCCCTATGTAACTCCAGGGCTGCCCACAACACCAGAGGTCAGCCCTTGTATCTGTCTTTTAAGGATGACCACAGTGAAACCAGATTTCTTTCCTACTTTATCAGCAACACTTTTTTCTGTCTGGGTTTCATTTTGGGCAAGCGGCCCAGTCTGGTGTGTTGGGATTCCAACAGTCAGACCTCTAAGCTGGGACTCCTGTGACAGAATGACCTGCCACATCTCAGTGCTGGATGGAGCTTGTTTACGGAGGGGTGGAGGGCTGCTCTGCTCTACCCTAGAGGAAGTGAAGGGCTTTGTTAACCCGAGGCAGAGGTAAAGCTTCCCGACTCCTGTGCTCCTTGCAAGGCAGGATGGCAGCCTCTGCTCTAGGGCTGAGCTTTGGCATATCTCACCACAGCATAACAGTGCCAGGGCTGTCAGCTTTGCCTGGCTCAAGGTCAAGGGCTGCTTCATGGCGGGAATGCAAGCTCAGTTCTGCAGTTCTAGAGGAATGTGGAGGAAGCATATGGAGGCAAGGAGCCTCGGGCCCCTTGGAGTCTAGAGAAACTCTAACCACCCCCCAGTGCTGCGTTCCCACTTGCCACTAGATAGATTAAAAAAAGCATACAATAAAGCAAAGCTGTACAAGAGGTCAAAGGCTTCTGGGGTAGGGGGCAGGCAATAAGATTTCACTATGCAGCTTTGAACTTACAGCCTTTCTGCTTCAGGCTCCCCAGCCTGCCACTGTTCCCAGCTTTGGCAGCATTTTTTAAAAACCAAGATACTGCAAACGTTCTGTTGTGGAAGGAACAAATGAGCCCCAAGGTAGCTAAAGAAGGCAAGCCAGACTCCTCACACAGAAAGCAAGCAGCCTCTGGACACTGCAGACAGATTCCACAATTCTCTGGCAAAGTCTACAAAGGACCTCCAAAGCCAGCTTCCCCTCTACCCGCCAGGAAGGGCAACGGCCAGGGGCAGGACTCAAGCAGGACATAACAGCAGTCCCAGGCGAGGAGGAGGAGGAGGAGGAGGAGGAGGAGGAGGAGGAGGAGGAGGAGGAGGAGGAGGAGGAAGATGGAGTTTCATTAGGCAGGCATGAGGCTGTAACTGGGAGACTAGAAATCACAGAGCTACAGAAGCCATACTGGAAAGATCTAGAAGAGCGAGATCAAATGAACTTCTGGATTTGAGCTCCCTTGAAAGTGGTTCCCAGATTTGGGGAGAGAAAGGGGATCATTGATGGAGGGGCCAGGAAAGGGTAGTTGTGGCGGCAAATATGGCAGTGTGAGAGAAAATTGCCCCCAAAGGGAGTGGCATTATTGGGAGGTGTGGCTTCATTGGAGTAGGTGTGGCCTTGTTGGAGGAAGTATGTCACTGTGGAGGCGGGCTTTCAGGTCTATTTTGCTCAAGTTTCACTCAGTGTGACATGGAGACTACTTCCAGTTGTATTCTGATCAAGATGTAGCCAGCACCATGTGTGCCTGCATGCCACCATGCTTCCTGCCATGATGGTAATGGACTAAAGCTCTGAATTGTGAGCCACCACTTCAGTTAAATGTTTTCCTTTAGAAGAGTTGCCATGGTCATAGTGTCTCTTCACAGCAATAGAAACCCTAACGAAGACAGAAGTTGGTACCAGAGATTAGGATATTATTGTCATAGGCTGGACCATGTTTTTGTTTGGAGTAATATGGACTTTGGTACTTTGGGTTAGGAAAGCAGTGGGATGTTTGTTTGTTTTGTTTTTCGAGACAGGGTTTCTCTTTGGAGCTTGTCTTAGAACTCAATCTGTAGACAGGCTGGCCTTGAACTCATAGAGATCTGCCTGCCTCTGCTCCCCCGCCCCATTGCTTAGATTAAAGGCGTGTGTCACCACTGCCCAGCCTCAGTGGAATGTTTTAAGCACTGCTTAATGGACCATACTAGTAGAAGCATAGAAGACAATGGTGCTGAGAATGATTTGAACTGTGGGGATCTGGCTTAAGAGGTTCCAGAGGAGAAGAATATTAATATGTGGCCGAGAGACTGGTCTTGTGATATTTTGATGAGGCATGTGGCTGCTTTTTGCCCTTGTCTGAAGAGTCTGCCTGAGGCTAAACTGAAGAGTTTTGGGTTAATTCCTCCATTAGCAGAGAAAATCTCAAAACAGCCTAGTGTAGACTTTGTTGTGTGGTTGTTAGTGGTAACTCCAAGGAAGATTTATAATGAAAAGCAGCAAGCTGAGCAAATATAAATATAAAATGTGAAGATTGAGAAAAGGGGCACCAGGAAGTGGACTAGGGATAAATCCTGTGTTCAGGGAGATAAATGGATTAAGAAATGGAACAAAGGGAGCGGTGACCTCAGGGCAAGATCCCACCCGGCTAAGTTTCCACCTTGTGAAAAGGAATTAAAGAAAAGCTTAGAGCCAGGTGTTCATACCTTTAATCCTAGCACTTGGAAGGCAGAGGCAGGTTGATCTCTGAGTTTGAGACCAGCCTGGTCTATAGAGGAAGTTTCAAGACAGCCAAGCTTAGACAGTGAAGGAAACCATCAAAAACAGAAAGTTGGTGAAGAAGTGATTGAATGAAGGGGCCATGTTTCCAGCAGAACTTGGCAGCTTTGGCCATGTGCTTCTGGCTTTAAGGATAGAAGAAAGGGGCTATGGGATATTCCTCCTTGACTAAGGAAAGCCACTGAGGTCAGGCATGTGTCAGGGGTGTCCGTGAATGAAGGCCTAGAGGGCCACTGTGTAAAGCTGTGAAGGTGAAGTCTGGATTGCCTTAGAGACCCCAAGATGCTGGAAATGCCAGAGCCATGGAGCTACCTGCCAGGAGAGCTGCTAACAGGGAGTGAACCAGCTAAGAGAGAAGTGTATTGTAGTCAACAAAGCTGAACAGAGTTGGAGATCTGAAGAGTGTTTTGACATCAGCCATGGAGATACAGAGTTTAGAGTTGCCCAGCTGGTTTTTGGTCTTGCTTTGGTCCAGTATTTCCTCACTATACTTCAATCCTTACGTTTTAGAATGGTAATGTATATCCTGTGCCATTACATGTGGGAAGTACACGATCTGTTTTTTTTATTTTAATTTTAGCTAAGAGATGGCATGAATCTCAAAAGAGACTTTGAACTTTAGACTTTTTTTTTTTTTTTTTTTTTTTGAGACAGGGTTTCTCTGTTTAGTTTTGGTGCCTGTCCTGGAAATCGCTCTGTAGACCAGGCTGGCCTCGAACTCACAGAGATCCACCTGCCTCTGCTTCCTGAGTGCTGAGATTAAAGGCGTGTGCCACCACTGCCCAGTGAACTTTAGACTTTTAAGTAAGTTTGAGACTTATAGACTATGGGGACTTTTGAAGTTGAACTGAATGCATTTTTGCATTATGATATGGCTACAAGCCTTGGGGGTCAGGGAGTGGAATATGATGGTTTAAAAAAACCAAAACAACAACAAAAACAGCCCCTAAAGGCACTATTAGGTGGTATGACCTTGTTGGAGGAAGTGTCACTGTGGAGGTGGGCTTTGAGGTCTCATATATGCTCAAGCCATGCCCAGTGTCTCAATCCACTTCCTGTTGCCTGTATATTAATATGCTAAACTCTCAGCTCCTTCTCCAGCACCAGGTCTGCCTACACTTGACCATATCCCACCATGATGATAATGGACTGAAACTCTGAAGTGTAAGCCAGCCCCAATTAAATGTTTTCCTTATAAGAGCTGCCATGGTCGTCCAGGCCTTTAATGCCAGCACTCAGGAGGCAGAGACAGGTGAGTTCAAGACCAGCCTGTTCTACAGAGCTAGTTCCAGGATAGCTGGGGCTACACAGAGAAACTCTGTCTCAAAAAACCAACCAAAAAACAAACCAAACAAACAAAAATGAGTTGCAGTGGTCATGGTGTCTCTTCACAGCAACAGAAGCCCTAATTGATATGGACTTACAACATGCCCCCACGGTTGGGCATGGTTGCACATGCCCAGCGGACCTAGTCACTTCCGCCTAGCCATTTCTGGGTCAAAATGTCTCACGTGACCAGGACCCCGTGGCTTTTTGTGGTTGCATAAAGCATGCAGCGCAACCATGTGATCTACACGCATGTGTGGAATAGCCACATGGGTCTGTGTGCACAGGCGAGGCCCAGCCTTTATAAGCCGGCGCCATGAATCCCAGCTCCATCTTTACTCACGTGTCTTTCCGCAGGCCTGTGCACCTCTGTCTCTCTTTCCTATCTTAATAAAACTCTTGTTAGTGGATTCTGTCCTGTTTCGTGACATTTCCTCACAGGGTAAGAGGTCCGCAAATAACCAACACTAATAAAGACAGCAAATATGTGCAAAACAGAATTATATATATATGTACAAATGTCATAAAGAAAACCAATACTTTGTATGCTAGATAAAAAACCTAATTTATTTTTATTATTTATTTATTCTTTGAGAATTTCATACAGTACATTTTATCATATTCTTTCCCATCCCCACCTCCTCCTAGGTCTTCCCCACCTCACTACCCACTCAAAAAAAAAAAAAAAAAAAAAAAAAAGAAAGAAAGGAAAAGGAAGAAATCCATTTTTAAAACATGGTGTCTGACCTGTGTTGGCCAACTACTCTTGAGCACAAGGCCTGCCTTGGAGTGTGATTGATGTACCCAGTGGTACTGCACTGAAAAAATGGACTTTCCCTCTCCTGCCAGGCATAGTTTGCAAACAGCTTCTTGGCTAGGGTTGGGTCTGTGCTCAGCTCCCTTCCCTGGTGCCAGGATTTCGTCTGGCTTGAGCTTATGCAAGTCTTGTACATGGCGCTGCAGCTTCTGTGAGATCATATTTATATGAGCCACATTGTGTCTGGAAAATGTTTATTTAAAAGTCACTCACCACCCCTGGCTCCTACCATCTTTCTACCTCCTCATCTGCATAGATTCCTGAGCTGAGGGGAGGGATATGGGAAAGACATCCTTTTTAGGGTCAAGCACTCCCTTTCTGTGCATTGTCTAGTCGTGGGTCTCTGTGTTAACTGCCATCTACTGCAAGAAGAAGCTTCTCTGCTGAGGGCTGGGGAGGCGCTGATCTATGGGTATAGCACTATGTCATTATGGTTTTAGTGTTTGTTCACTTAGAATGAGCAATAGGTTTTCCTGTAGGACCTACGTAGTATCAGGTTCTTGACCTCACTAACAATACAGGCATGGGTTCCATCTCATGCAGATGGCTTTAAATCCAGTCAAAAAGTGCTTGGTTGCCGGGCGGTGGTGGTGCACGCCTATAGTCCCAGCACTTGGGAGGCAAAGGCAGGTGAATCTCTGTGAGTTTGAGACCAGCCTGGTCTACAGAGCGAGTTCCAGGACAGCCAAGCACAGCTAAGGCCACAAGGAGAAACACTATCTTGAAAAAGTAAAATAAAAACAAACAAACAAACAAAAAAATACTTGGCTCCTCCCCTAAAATTCATGACGCTGTCGCACCAGTGGGCTTATCTTCCAGGCAGGTCCTTACAATAGCTTTGCACAGGGTTTGTAGCTGGGTGAGATGGATGTTTACTTTTCTCCTCTGGTAGCCTGCGTGGCTCCTTCTAGTACTATGAATGCTAGCTGGGAGTGGGGGTTGGCGAGTACCAGCTAGAGTTCCCCGAGTTCTATGCCATAGGGATGTGGTATCCTCAGCAACAGGGCCTTCCCATCAAGTTGTGGAGGGCAACCAACAGCATTGGCTACAACCTGCAATTTTAGGGAGATAGGTAGAACCCTTTGGCCAATGGCTCAAAAAGATGTAACCCATTCCTGGCACTGGGGACTTCACGGTAGCCTATGATGTCGAGGTTTTCATATGCTTTTCAAAGGCCTTTAGTATTACTTACCTCCTCCCACACCCCTGTTAGAAAGAGAGGAAGCCTGCTTTCCAGAAACTGGCTGCTGTGGTGAATTCCCATCCTCCCAGCACTTGGAAGGCCGAAGGTGGATGAGTTCAAGACTAACCTCAAAAAAAAAAAAAAAAAAAAAAAAAGAAGAAGGAAAGCGGGAAGGAAAAGAGGGAGGGAGAAAGAATGAAAGCGGAGAGAAATAAAGGAACAGAAAAGTGAGTCTCAGAGGAAAGTGCTGCTGGGCTGGGCTAACTCTGTCCCTCAGGGAACCTGGTGAAGCTGGCACTGTCCCCACCAGCCACAGCTGGCTTTTCAGTGCCTTTGCGAACTGCCTAAGCCACACAGGAGTGAGGTCTAGATCCCGTCACAATACTGGAGATGTGGCCTCCCGCACGGGCTGGGAGTCCCCTTGAAAATGGACCGAGCACAAAGTGAAACTTGTGGGGAGCAGCAGGCTAAAAACAGAGCATAGAAACAGACGCCATTCTGTCTCCCACGGTCACCCCAGCCTCAGCCTCACACGGAGGTAGTCTGTGGGAAGCTTCAGAGGGAAGGATACTCTGCCTGCTACAGTCCAGAGCAAGGCCAGGCGGCACTGCAGGGGAGCTCCTGATCTAAGGACAGATGGACAGTGGAACTGTGGACAGAAGTCTCCCGACCATGCCACCATGCAGCACTTCAGAGATTAGTGACAAGGGATGACAAAGAGCTCCCTCCCACTGATACAGCAAGAGGCAGTCTGGCATTCAGAGCGCCTAGCTCCAGTCTCCTTCTAGTGAGGCAGGCGCCATGGCTAGGTCAGTGTCTCTGAGGGTGACTCATGTCTCAGCCTCCCTGCCTCAGGCACTGGCAGCCCCCCCCCCCCCCCCTGCTTGAGACTTGACTGCTTACTGTTACTTATTTATTCCCTGCTCCTCTCCTCACCCCAGCCTATGACTAATGGGCTCTTATCACCCCAGGGCATGCTGGGAGGACATCAGTAGCACTGCAATTATCTGGATCATTCACCACCTCCACCCCTAGCATCTTCGGCTTGGTTCTGAACACCCCACCCACCCACCCTCTGCATAAACCCGATATTCTAGATGCCTGATCTATGTAGTGAATTCTGGTTTAGGAAGTGACTCCTTGGCCCCTGGTCCCCTGTAGTTTGTGAAGCCAGCTCTGGGCTAGTCAGGATTCCAGGAAATTGGCCCTGCCATCAGCTTGTCAGCCTCTGAAACAGTCATTTCAGAGCTAACAGAATGGACGAGGTAAATTCATCCAGGAAGACCAGAAAACACTAGTGTCTTTTACAGTGCAAGCCTATCTGGGCCATGCCTCAGAGGTAGCCTCCTATAGGACCACTCCAGAGGGGGGCATTGCTAAAGAGCACCCCATTCTTCTGACTGAGACCCTCTGCTCCAATCCACCCTTCCATCTAGCCCCTAGTACAGGCTGAGCAGGGGTAGGGTGAGACCGACGTGCCCCCCACCTCCTCCTGCTTACAGCAGGACCTGCAAACTGAGCAGACATCCATGGTTCCCCACATCTCCCAGTGCTTCAAGGCCCGTGTGCCATCCGGGTACCAGCGTCACTCCTCAGCCCTTTTGTCATATCATTCAGACACCTCCAGTCTCAAATACCCTCATCAGCTACATGTTTTCTTCCTTTGGACTCAGTTCCCAGTATGCTGCAGCTCTGGGGCCCTCCTCCATAGCCTCCCTGCCTGTGTGCAGCCCCCACCCCCACCCTGGGCTCGTGGACACTGTCTCGGGGTTTTGCAGGCTGTAGACTTGTCTGTTTGGGAAAACCTCCAGAAGAAGGTTTACCCTCCTGGGGTCCTGTCTTCAGGGAGGGTGTTTATTGGGATAAATCCACAAAGTCTATTTAATGGTCAAAGGAATTTATTTGGGGTAAACTCACAACTGTGGAAGATTTATCATAGGGTCCGGGAAAACTGAGCCATGACCCATTGAACGGATTGGTCCAAGATCTCAGCATCTAAGACCTCGGGGTAGCCAAGAGAATCCCAGGTCTTAAGGGTCGCCAGTGGCCATGCTCCAGAGGCCAGTACCTCGAGGTCATAGGCAAGATTAACAGCCACAGCTGCCTCACTAGGGGTGGGGCTTCAGGGCATGGTCCAAATGGCTACCTACTACAGGTATTGGGTAACTGCGGGGATGCCAGGTGTCTGACACAGTCACACCCCACACTGGAGGGTTCAGGCTGTCCTCTCGGATGTTTGTTTCTGGAACTTCACAGTCCGGGCCCTACAGAGTATACAAGCATACTTCTAATCTGTGTAAATGTTCACATCAGACAGGCTGAACTGGCAAGCAAGTACTCAAGTCTGGGGACATTCCCCGCACCCCAGGCTGAAACACAGATGTGTTAGGACCTCCAGGTAGTAAACCAGAGCTAACAGTGTCGCCCAGAAGGCTAGGAACACTGGGATAGATATTGTTTGTTTATTTTTGAGGCAGAGTCTCACTCTATAGATCAGGCTGGCTTTGAACTTGCAATCTTCCGGCCTCAGCCTGGGGAGTGCTGAGATCATGAGAATGGGCCAATGTGGTTGGCCAGAATTGTGACTTTTGAAAAAACCCAGAGAGCTAATTAGGAGCTGTTGTGGTAGCACCCGAGCTACCACCACCCATTCACCATGTCCAAGTGAGGGGCTGTGGATCGAAAGACAGCGGGTCCTTCATGCCAGAGGATGCCGAATGCCGTTTATTGAAGAAGGGAGGGAACCTTAAATACAGGCTTACAGCACAATGGAAGAAGCCCCTGGAGGGCAGAAGTTCGCTACTGAATGTTCTACATTCTTGCATCTAAGCTATTTAAACCAAATGCAGGATACACAAACAAAGAACCTCTGGTGAGCATTCAGGAGGGTGGGGACAGGCAGGGAATCAGCATAGGGAGGACATCAAGGTCAAGATTGGCAAGCAGGGCGCAGTTACCCAACTTGGGAGTTCCAGGGCACTACAAGGAGCCTGGTTCTTTCTTTCTTCCATCAGCAAGAACACAGACGGATGTGGTCAGGTGACACTCACAGGTGACACCTGGGAGGGTGGTTCCTAGCCTGTGGGCTGCTGCCAGCTCACACCTGGAAAGGCACTGCTCGCCGCCCACCTGCCTTGAAAGCACGGGCATCTCCCCACTGGTGATGAAGAAACAGCATTGCCAAGGACTCTGTCCCCAGAAGTTCTTGTTGAGGGGGGCACAGAGGAGGGGGCGATGGCCTGTAGCAGCTACTGGCAGCCCAGGACAAAGAGTGGTCAGAACTCATAAGCCAGGTAATGCAGCGAAGCCTGGGACTTCCGGAAATTGCACGGGTGGAGAACCATGCGAGTTCCCTCCCATCTGCCTCTGCTCTCTCCCTCATTACCACCATCACCAAGACCCAGTTCTCAAACCTGCCCCAGCATGCAACGCTGCATCTCTTTCCTCCCGACTTTCTTCACCCCTGACCCTCCCCGACCTGTACTCATCCCCCATTCCTGCATTACATTTCTTCCACAGGGCCGAGAGGTTGCTCAGTCAAGAGAACACTGGCAGCTCTTCCAGAAGACCTAGGTTCAATTCCCAAGCACCCCACATGGTGGCTCACACCCATCTACAACTCCAGTCCCAGGGGATCCAATGTCCTCCGCGGGCATCAGACATACATGCGATGCATGGACACACACATAGGTGAAATACCCATACACATAAAATAAAAATAAAAGGAAACCACTGAAAAATAACAGCATCAACAAAGAATAAAAAACAAAACAAAAAAACCCTTGACTATTTAAAAGATGTTGTGGATGGGACAGACAAGAAAACAAATAATTACACAATAGTGTGATAGGGAACATGCGCAGTAGCAAGGCAAGTGTGCGGACGGAGGAGCTGACTTGGTCTAGCGGAGTTGGGAAGGCCGTCAGTGGAGCCGTGTCAAGGAAGCTAGGTTTTGAGCCACTCTGAGGAGCTTGTCACACGACAGGGAAGTTAACTGTAGAGAAATGAGCGCAAAGGCTGGACCATACTATCCAACACAGAGGCTGTCAAATGTTTGCTGGGCTGTGGTTGTGATGGAGTACTCGCTTAGCATTTGCAAGAGAGGGGATTCATTGCCCAGGACAATTAGTGAATATATATATTTATTTATATATATTCATATATATAACTGAATATGTGTGTGTGTGTGTGTGTGTGTGTGTGTGTGTTTGTGTGTGTGTGTGAAATTGTTGAAGGAACAGAAGACAAGACACTGTCTTGTCTTTTTCTTTCCAGTGCTGCGGTTCAAACCCAGGGCTGTACATCACCACTCTGCCCCTGAGCCACATCCTCAGCCCTTGGTCTTTTGAGGTAGGGTCTCACTATGTAGCCCAGGTTGGCCTGAGACTCACGAGCCTTCTCCCTCGGCTTCCTAAATGCTGGGGTTACAGTGCGGTCCACTAGACCCACCTAGGTCAAGTCTCGATCATTTGCTTTGCTCCATCTTTTTTTCCCACTGAGCACGTCCCCAGCTGCTTTTGTCCTGTTACCCTGTCACTCTAGCTCAGTGGTGGCCTCTTACCTGGAGGCTAAACCTCTGGCAACTCTAGCCTTCATTTGGTCCTCAAGACCACGGGTAGATGGCCGACTGTCAAGAAATGTCCCCAGAGAGAGAGAACGCAAACGTGAAAGAACACTGTGTATCCATTCATACAGAGAGATAGGGTATTGTTCATGCCATGCTTGAAGTCCTCCTGTGCATTATACGGTATTAAAAATAGAAACCAGATTTAACAAAGACAGAATCTGATACAGGCTGCATTGAACTCGCTTCCCTGACACCTCAGAAGTCCAGTGTCCATTGAAATTCAGGGCCGGAGGCTCCTGTCTTAACTCCACACTTTACCGCATTTCTGTTTAAATTCAAACTTACTGAATTTGGGGTAAAGCATGATCAGAGGTCAGAGGGCAACCTCTGGTCACCTTCCGCCTTGTCTGAGATGGGTCTGTGTTGTTTTTCTGGTATGCTCACCCCTTGCTGCCTGGTAAGGTCCTGAGGAGTCTCCTGTCCCCAGTTCCCATCTCTAGCTGGGACTACACACACTTGAGCCACATCCAGCTCTTACGTGGATTCTGGGGATTTGAACTCAGGTCCTCAAGCTTGTACAGCATGTGCTTTACCCACTGAGCCGTTGCCCCAACTCCATGGCTATATTTGACAACACGAGGTGGGCAAAGCTACGCAGAGATTTATAATATAAATAAATGCCTTTTCCTATTGAGAGGTATGCCGGCATTTTAATACCCATGCTCCTTCACCTGGAGTGGGGGGGAGGTGGCTTGGGAGACTTACAAGAAAGAAATGAGACGTGACAGGTTAGAGTTAACCGAGGAAAGCCCCTCTCTCACATGCTACAGTAGATCGAGTCCGAGCTGCGTGCAGCGGTGCCCACTGAGGCTGACAGAGTTTTCAGAACCTGCCTGAGCCACTGAAAATTGAGAGGAGATAAAAATAGAACCAGAACTGAGCACCGAGACTTTTCTAAATTCACCGGCACAAAGACGGCCCCAGGAGGACTCAGTGCCTGGGTGCTTTCATCCACGGCACGTCCTGCTGCCTAAAAGTCTCCAGGGCTTGGGTTTTCTGAAAGGTCCCCATCAGAAAGTAAGCAGAGTGGAAAACTCTGGGGCTTGAGCCAAGGACAATGGCCGCTGTGTGACCTTGGGTCAAGTCCTTAACCACTCTGAGTGGCTATGGCCTCGTCTGGAACAAGAGGGTAGCTAATGGGCTACTCCACAGACTTATAAAATGGCACGGTGCCTGGAGCAGAGCAGAAGAAATGAACAAATGGGACTTAGTCCTGTTGAATCTGTTCCTCGGATGAGCCCGAAATAAAAGATGAGTTTTTTGTTGTTTGCTTGGTTCTTTTTTTTGGCGCGCGCGGGGGGGGGGGGGGGGGGGGGGGCAGATTTATTAAGTATGCTGCTAGGAAGGAGCAGGCTGAGCAGACTATCCACCACTTGCTGCCTTTGATTAGTTTTTGAGAGGCTTGCTACGTAGCCCACGCTAGCCTTGAACTCTCAGCAATCCTCCTGCCTCAGCTACACCTGGTTGAAAGCTGGTGGGTTTTTGTTTTTTTACTTTTAGAGCTTTTAGAAAAGAAAGTGTGTGTATGAACATATGAGCATGATGTGCGCCATGTACGAGGAGGAGACTGGCTACCCTGCTTTATCATTCTCCACAGTGCTCACATGAGACAGGGTCTCTCACTGAACCTGGAGCTAGGCTTGTGGCAGCAAGCGCTAGTGATCCTCCTGTTTCTGTGCCCCCTCCACAACCGCTGGCCCTGGTCTCAGGCTAGCTCAGCCACACCAGCTGTTTACGCGGGTGCTGGGATCCGATCTCACTTCCTCAGACTGGCACAGCAGCCTGCGGAGACATCTCACCACCAGGTTCTGAAGAGGTCGGTGAGAGGTGTGCACAACAGCTGTAAGCAGAGTCCACAAGCATGGTGCCTTTAGCATAGGCTGGAAATGTGACGGAATGGTTTAGGGGTGCCTTACTCCCCTGGCCCTCAACCTTCACAGTGAAAAGTTCCTAAGGCCTGGAGGAGGCGGGGCTTATCCTGCAGGAAAGGGAAGCTTGGCTGAACCTCACTGACTTACGGAGAAAGGGGGCCTCAGAGAGGTCCCAGGAATGGCCTACTCTCCACCCACCCTGACTCCTTGTCTGGCATCTTCCCAAGATCTCAGGTATGCAGTCATACAGGAAGGCAGAACCCACCTCAATGTGACCAGTCCACTGAAAGCTTGCCAAGAGCACAGTGAAAGAAGGTGTTTAATTGGCCTTATGGTTCCAGGGGGTTGGCTTCTGTGACAGCGCCTGAAGGATGGTGGCAGGACCAGCTGAGGGCTCTCACCTGAAACCTCTGAAGAGGCAGAACACACTGGGAATGGCATGCATCTGAAACCTCCAAGCCCACCTCCAGTGCACCTCTAGCAAAGGCCACACCTCCTAATTCTCCCTAAACAGCCACCAGCTGGGGACGAGAGTATTCAAATTCCCCAGACTCATATTCAAATCACCACACCGGCCACAGACTGGGAGGCCTCAAACCCTGTGAATACTGTTTAAGTGGATGCCGGGAGCAAAGCTGCTTTTCTCCCTCAGTTGCCAGGGTGCTGACCCAAAGCACCACCGGCTGAGAGACTGGAAACCACAAAGTACTATCTGGCGACCCTGGAAGCTGGATGTCTGAAGCGAAGGTGCCAGAGAAGGAGACATGTCGCTTACAAGCCGCAGATGGACCCTCCGTCTCCAGTGCTGAAGGCCGGAGGACCCCTGAGCCTCAGCATTCTCCACCCATTAGACACGTCACTCCTATTTTGAGCCACCACCATCACATGGCCTGGGTGACACTATCCTCTTCCTGTAAGGACACTGTCGTGGCGAGGGAGGGACCTTCCTACTCCAGAATGACCTCATTTGAGCTAATTGCGCCTATAACGATCCTATTTCCAGATAATGTCACGTTCAGAGGTCCCAGGACTCCAACGGCTGAACGCTCAGCAGCCTGGAGGTCCTTCTGAGATGGTAGTCCTGGGCCAGGGGACCAGAGCAGCACCCATCACCTCCACAGCCGGGGACGTGCTCCAGAGAAACCACCAGCCAGGCCCAGGTCGCCGGCCCCTCTCAGGCCCCTCAGAAGCAGAGGATGGAAACTAAAGAGCAGGCATACATAAACTAGAAAGTGATGCCAAAGCCCACGCCCTTTTTAATACACTGCAAAGTTTTGAACTGAACAAACCTCAGGGCCTGAATCTGAACTGGCTACCAGATGTGAGGAGCTTGACAGTTGGAAGGAGGGCGGGTCAGGGATGGCGTGAAGAGTTGGCTTCACCTTCACCAGAGGCTCCAGCTCTTTCCTTCCACCCCCTTTCTCTTTTATAAAAGATAATTTTTTTGAAAAATGATTAATGTGTACTGACCGTACCTGTTTATGAGGTACACTGTGGAACTGTAACACACACGTAGAGCTGGAGCCACATGGAGAAGACAGGTGATTAGCAATCCATCTCCTTATGCTCCCTTGGGAAAGTGAGACGGAGTGAGCAGACACAGAAGGCGGGCGCCAAACGTAGAAGTGGCCCTGGAGTCCACAGCACCTGCAGACAGTTCATGACTTCCAAACCGTGTTCCCCTGCGGAGCCCGGGGCACCAAGGCAGGCAGGAAGGAGCGGTTCCCCCCTGAATTCCCTTCTTCCTGAGCTCAAACCCTCCCTATCGTTCACTTATCCTGGGCGGTTTGCCAGCTGCGCGGTGGTTCAGGCCATGGCCTTGATATCACCCAGGGCACCCTCACCATAGAGGCCAAAGGGAGGCCCTTGAGATGGCTTAGCGGAGTCGACCTGGTGGAATCTTTGCAAACCCTCCCATCTCCTGCTCTTCTGCAATGACTTTGGAGGTGTTTGGTAGTACCCTGCTGCTCGACATGACCCCCACCTGGCTCTGCTCACTGACATCCCCACCTCAGCAATGTCCCCCTGCCCTGGACACCCAGTCACAGATTATTGGTGAAATTATTAAGGCCACTCCACATAGTTAGAAGGGAGGTTTATTTTGTGGGATAACTTACAAGTGAAGGGATAGGTTGCAGGGTCTGGGAGAGGTGTGGCACAGTCCAGTGGTGTTCTCTAGAGAACTCTGCTCGTCTACCTCCAGCGTCCAGGGTCCAGGAACCAAGACAGCCGCCCCATCCGGATCTCTCGGGTCTTCAGGGGTCCTCTCTTGGCTCTGCCTTGTAGGCGTGACAGTTACCAAAGCCTCAAAGTGGGTGGTACTTCCAGTTCAAAGCTGGAACAGCTACCCACTACAACGGATGGACCCAGGCAGTGGCTGGGATGAGGTCTTGGCTGGGGAGGAGCAGTGTGATTCTGGAATGAAGGGTTTAAAGACAGGATTGAGAGACCAAGAAGAGGGTCTGTCCATAAATAGGGAAAGGGACCGTTCCTGCACGGTGACACTGGCAATGTAGTCACTGGAGTCCCCTTTAGAGGTTTTCATCCTCCCATCAAGGAGGAGACCTTTGTGCAGAATGGGGTGCAGAAAGCATGTGGGCTTGAGGAAGGAGAGGAGTCGGCATCCTGAGGAGAGGCAGGTGGGCACTGCCTCAGGAGATGTGTGGGACACAACCAGACAGACTGAGCGAACACGGGAGATGATAATTGCAAACCCAAGGCCACACAGCCCACCTGTCAGATTTCCAGTGTTGGCCACAGGAGTACAGGAGAGAGGGGTCAGTGGGAGGCAAGGTAGTTCAGAGCACTGACACCCAAGTTAGGACAAAGATGGGCCAGGGACTCTGAGCTGGGCTGAGGGGACAGTCAGTATAGTGTGGACTGTGCCTCAGGCCTTCAGCCACACTTCCTGAGACTGCCAAGGACAGGCCACCCCATCCGAGTGCAATAAGGTGCCCTCACCTGGGCACTGGCAAGTCCACTCCGGGGTGGGGAGGCTGCAGTTGGAAGCTGGGCACCGTGTGTCACGACATTTCAGAGATTTTTTTTTTACGAGTAATTTGGAGCTAATACGCTGTCACTTTCTCTCACTTCCATCTGGTTAAGCTCCCTGTGTGAGAAGGAAGTGACAGGGCGATGGTTGGCATTTGGCCTAGTGTGCAAAATCAGCACAGTAGCTTGTATGCTGAGCCCAGAGTGAACACCTCAAGGCACATTAAGGGTTTTCACTACATGAACAACAACATTTCAAGGGGCTCCACATCTGCTGCTCCCGCTGCAGAGGCCTGTGGCACCCAGAGTTGGGGCCACACAGGCCCATAGTCACAATTGTCTACCTCTTCCAAAGGGCCATGACCAGGCAGCTGACAGAGGTTTTCTGGCCTCCCTGGGGTGGACGGCCACTCCCAGGCCATGTCCTAACGTTCTCTTCACTGCACGCGCCTCCCATTGTTGCAGCCTGAGCACTGAGGGGCCTGTCACTTGCTGTCACTTGTTGGCTTAGTCCCTGTTCTATGGCTGTGAAGAGACGCTGTGACCAAGGCAACTCTTAGCAAAGAAAGCATTGAATGGGGACTGGCTTACAGTTTCAGAGGTTCAGTCATCATGGCGGGCAGGAGCATGGCAGCAGGCAGGCAGGCATGGTGATAGAGAAGCAGCTGAGAGCATTACTTCCTGATCCTCAAGCAGCAGGCAGGGGTGGGGAGGGAGAGAGGGAGAGAGAGAGGGAGGGAGGGAGGGAGAAAGAGGAGGGAAGGAGGAAGGGGACAGAGAGGAGGGAGGGAGGGAGGGAGGGGGAGAGAGGGACAGAAGGAGGAAGAAAAGGGGGAGAGAGGGAGGGAGGGAGGGAGGGAGGGAAAGATGGAGAGAGACAGAGACAGAGACAGGAAATACTAGGCCTGGTATAAGTTTTTAAAACCTCAAAACCCACCACCAATGGCACACCTCCTCCAAGGCCACACTTCCTGACACTTCCAAATAGTTCATCAAATACATGAGCCTGTGCAAGCTGTTCTCATTCAGACCACCACACTGGCCTTCTTCAACCCAGGGCCCAGCCAGAGTGATGGCAAATGCCCAAGCTGCAGGGTGAACTGGGTCCCCTAATGACCAAGGGCAAAACTACTGACCAAGCAGGAACACGCTCTTTGTACCTTAGATCACTCAGCTGGCTCTGAACAGAGTCTGTGCCCTGGGGCTTACTTGGGTACACGGCGGACAAGGAAGAGGAAACTACACCTCAGTGATGCGGAATAGGAGCCTTCTGCTGGTTCATGGGCACTCTGGAAGAAGGGTGGCCTTTCATGAACATCTGGACAGAGTCAAGGGATGGAACCTTTGTGTTCTTTCCAGAGGCAGGCTGCTCCTGCAAGGGGAACACCATGGTGGAGGCGGCTACTTTTGTCTGTTGGACAGTCAAGCATGATGGCAGAGTCCCCATTAATGTCCCTTCATACTGCTGCATTGAGGAAACTGAGGCAGGATGGCAGGTCCACATCCCCATGAGAGATGGAGGGGGTCAAGCAAGAAGTTCTAAGCTATCAACACTCCCTGTAACTGGAGAATGACCACGTTGGTCCTGCAGGGGGTCTGGTGGTACCCCACAGGGTCTGTTGTGATTCTCCCTCACACAGAGAAATAGTGATGTTCTGTAACCCTTTATTTCCTGCTGGGCCTGTCTGTCACAGCAGCCCGCTCCACTCCCATCTGACAATGCTCTCCACTGGTTTCCGGGTATCTTGGTTAAGGTTTCTGTTGCTGTGATAAAACACCATGACCATAAGTAACTCAGGGAGGAAATGGTTGGTTTCAGCTTATAACTCTCAGGACATACTCCATTGCTGAAGAGATGGCAGGGCAGGAACTCACACAGGGCAGGAACCTGAAGGCAGGAGCTGATGCAGAGGCCACAGAGGAGTGCTGCTTACTGGCTTGCTCCACATGGTTTGCTTAGCCTGCTTCCTTATAACACCCAGGACCACCTTCCCAGGGATGGCACCACCAACAGTGAACTGGACCCTCCCACATCAATCCATGATTCTAGCTTGTGTCAATATGACATAAAAACTAGCCAGCACATGGGGTGTCTTAGTTAGGATTTCTAATCCTGTGAAGACACCATGACCATGGCAACTCTTACAAAGGAAAACATTTAGTTGGGGCTGGCTTACAGTTTCAGAGGTTTAGTTCATTATTACCATGGTGGGATATGGTGGCATGCAGGCAGATGTGGTGCTGGAGCTGAGAGTCCTATATCTTGATCCAAAGGCAACAGGAAATGAACTGAGACACTGTATGTGGCTTGAACATATATGAGACCTCAAAGTCCATCCCCAAAGTGACACACTTCCTCCAACAAGGCCATACCTACTCTAACAAAGCTACATCTTCTAATAGTGCCACTCCCTATGAACTTATGGGGGCCCATTACATTCAAATTACCACATAGGTGTAGATCGTATGCTTAAAGAATCTCCCGTAGACATGCATGAACTCAGTGGTTTACAAAGTATGGTCCCCTGATGTGTATATCTGTACACTGTGTAAAAATGTGTTGCTGTGACTGGTGTAATAAAAAGCTGAACAGTCAACAGCTGGGCAGGACTTCCAGGCAGCAAGAGAATTATGGGAAGAAGAAAGGCAGAGTCACCAGCCAGACACAGAGGAAGAGGATGGGTGGGATGGTAACAAGCCACGTGCTAGAACACAGATTAAAAAAATATGGGTTAATTTAAGTTCTAAGAACTAGGTGGGAACAAGCCTAAGCTAAGGCAGAGCATTCATAATTAATAAGTCTCTGTGTCGTTATTTGGGGGCTTATCATTCAAAGATAGTCCTACAAGATGGGGGCTGGCCATCCAAGAAAGCCTGCTATAGTTGCCAGCCCGACAGCATCACCATCACCTGGGGAACTATTTCCATGGCAAATGTCACCCCTCCCCCAAGACCAACTGAGCCAGAACTTAAGAGATGGTACTGAGCACATGCTTCAGTTTCAGCAAGCCTTCTGAGGACAAACGCCAAAGATGCGGACCCCTTGGCTGGGTTTCCTCCCCTCTCAGGTCAGAGCACTGGCTGTTATACACAGTGCTCAGGACCTCTCAACATCAGGCCCTTACACAGATAGAGAATGGCCGTCTCTCAAGGAGTCTAGAGGTGCCCTGCAGGAGCTATTGTGGAATGCCATGTATCAGATCCAAAGGAAACTCCATTCCCCCAAATTCTGGCACCTGTTCCCCTCTACCAAAGGAGCCATTTCCTTATCACTGGCAGAAAGGACAGATGGCTATCTACGGTGTCTGTTAGCACAACAAAGTGCATGCTAGCCTCCAGGCTCCCTTGGTAGCTTGCCCCCTTACTCTAAGCTTCTCCAACTCAGAAGCTCCTCTGACCTCAGCTTCTCATTCCTCTTATAATGGTCATTTTGGATATGCTCTTGTTAATCCCACAGATGCAAGGAGAAAGAACACTGACCCAAATCATGACCAAATTAATTAAAGCAATCAATTAATGAAAGCAAGGTTTTTAATTTGTGTAACCAGCTCTCTCTCCATAGAGATGGGGTTCAAGAGCTCAGCATTGGGCATGAGTGAGATAAGGGTTTTTATAGCTCAGGAGTAGGGCATTTTCAAATGGGAGATTTGGCAGGAAAATGGGTGAGTTACAGGAACAGAACATAAGCATAACAAGTTGGTCATAACAACCTCTGGAAACAAAGACATGGTTGCAAGGTATCATAACAAGATAGTCATAATGAGGTGTTCATAACAGGTGGTCACAATAACCTTTTGAAACAAAGACATGGTCGCCATTTCTGGAACACCCAGTACAGAACCATCTGTAGTTAAGGTTACAGGTGGGCCATAGCCCAGTCCTTGAGAAACAGGTTTAGTCATAAACAGGAACGAACCTAGTTTGTCTTTACTATAAGATGGCTTTCAAGCCTAAGATGGAGGCAGGCTATATGCGCTCTCTCTCTCTCTCTCTCTCTCTCTCTCTCTCTCTCTCTCTCTCTCTCTCTCTCTCTCTCTCTCTCTCTCTCTCACACACACACACACACACACACACACACACACACACACACACACACTTTCCTCTCGGTTTCCTTTTCCCACACTCTCCTGGTCTTCCTCTCTCACTCTTCCCCATCCCTCCTCTCATGGCCTGGTCCAATCTGCTGGCTGTGTTTGGGCTACTACTTTCTTTCTCTGCTCTGAACTCTTCTAAATGCCTCTGGCTGTATTTTCCCTCATATCTGTAATTTTTAAAAAAGTCCCCTTAACCATACCTGGGAGCAGTCATGTCCTCAGTTTATATACCATGTAAGGGAGAAAGTAAGAGGCTAAGGGTGATTTGGAGCAGCCTCTCCTGGAGGCCATGGGACAGCACTCTAAGATGCTCACAGCCCGATTGTGCTCATCTGTTTCTGGGTCCCCAACATCCCCAAAACATCACCCTTCCTCTCCTCTGCTCTGGAACTTCAGACAGAGAAAGGAAGGATACAAAAAGTCCTCCTTAACCAGCTAATGGAGAACGAACAGTTGTTAACCTGACACCGATGTTATTCTTCTGCATCTGGTATGGCAGTCAAAGAAAGACGACAGAGGAGTCCAACAGTGGTGGTGCATGCCTTTAATCCCAGCATTCAGGAGGCAGAGCCAGCTGGATCTCTGTGAGTTCAAGGCCAGCCTGGGCTACAGAGTGAGTTCCAGGAAAGGCGCAAAGCTACACAGAGAAACCCTGTCTCGGTGACTGACACTTTCCTAAAGGTTGGTTCTGGTTGGTGGGAGATCTGGACAGCTGAAGAGGTAGGGTACCCTGGGGACAGCCATGTGTTTTAATTTCATTTCATCGGTCATATCTCATCACCTAGCACAACACTGGCCTTTCATCTCAACTTTCTTTTTTCTCTGAGGTCTGCCCTGATTTTATGAGCCAGCCCACTGCATTCTGCGTCACTGACCAGTTAGAGAAGCAAGGCATTCTTGTCACCGGTCCCACAGACAGTCCGCCCCTGAGGGCACTGTCCTGAGATAGTGTGTGCCTGAGAGGCTTGAGGGCACTGTCCTGAGATAGTGTGTGCCTGAGAGGCTTGAGGGCACTGTCCTGAGATAGTGTGTGCCTGAGAGGCTTGAGGGCACTGTCCTGAGATAATGTGTGCCTGAGAGGCTTGAGGGCACTGTCCTGAGATAGTGTGTGCCTGAGAGGCTTGAGGGCACTGTCCTGAGATAGTGTGTGCCTGAGAGGCTTGAGGGCACTGTCCTGAGATAGTGTGTGCCTGATGTAGATGCAAATGCCTGGAAGCAGGAGGCCATCACAATAAAACAGAAAAACAACCAGGGCTTTGGAGGGGGGGAGATGGAGACTTGGAGGACCTTGATGAAGGTGAATGAAACTTAAAAGGCCTTAGCTGGAGAGAAGCCTTAGCAGCCAATTGTCGCTCTTGCAGAGCAGCCAGGTCCAGTTCCCAACACGGTGGCTCACAACCATTCATTAGTCCAGGTCCAGGGGGAGAATGTCAGATCTGACACCCTCTTCTGACCTCTGTGAGCACCAAGCTGACCTGTGGTGCCCAAATATACATGCAAGTAAAACCTCATACATGTAAAATAAAATAAATCAAGACAGCCATGGAGGTGGGGGGCCCAGGAGGGCCAGGGCAGTATTTCCAGCCTCACATGCTCTTCCAGAATCCTCTACTCTACATGGAAGAATGGGCTTTAGTCTCCCTTTTTTAAAATTGGATAGACCTTAATTTTGCTAAGTGAATAGGGGAAAATTAATACCATTATATTTTTAAGTACTGTGTGGGAGAATATGGAAAAAAGACTCAAGGCTAAATCTATCAATCACTCTAAACAAGCACACTCACAAAAACAAAAATGTGGGTGGGAGAGATAGCTTAGCAGGTGAAGACACAAGCTGTGTTAGATCTCTGGAACACACTTGTCGGAAGGAAGGAACAGAGTCCTGCAAGTTGTCACCTGACCTCCGTGCACACAGTGTGGCATATGCATGCACACTTGCACACACACACACACACACACACACACACACACACACAGAGACACGAATACACATACACTAAATAAATAGAATTTAAAAATACATGTTAGTCTGCAAGTTAAAACAAAAAACCCATAACAGTTAATGATAACATGGTGTTTACTTTTTCCATGCCTACATTTAATTCTATCCCATCCCTGGGATAGAAGAAGCTCACTAAAAAGCACTTTGACCACCCTAAGGAATGTGAGTAACCATTCCTAGAATGTTGGGGGCCTTCTTGGTCAGATAAGGTTGCCCACAGATGATACTCTGGTTGGGCTACATGGTCTTGAGCATCAGACCTAGGAAGACTTTTATTTGTTTGTTTGTTTGTTTATTTATTTATTTATTTATTTATTTATTTATTTATTTATTTATTTATATTCTTTTGGGTTTTCAAGACAGGGTTTCTCTGTAGCTTTAGAGCCTGTCCTGGAACTCACTCTGTAGTCCAGGCTGGCCTCGAACTCACAGACATCCACCTGTCTCTGCCTTCCGAGTGCTGGGATTACAGGCGTGCATCACCACCGCCCAGTTTGGAAGACTTTTCTTATGAGAATAATGAATAAAATGAGCATAAACTAACGTGTTTAAACTTGAACCTAACTCGGATCAGACACTGTAATTCCCACTCCAAGTCCTCCACATGGGAGGGGGGTGGCCTCTCAGCCTCAGGCCTGGGCTATGTCTTCCCTAACTGTAAAATCTAGTTTGCAAGGCTTCTCCCCGACATCCACTCCTACCCCCAGACCGCTCCTCACAACACTGGAGGGTCTCTGTTGGCGCCCTAATCCTATTCTGAATTCTTTCCATGTTCTTCCAATCTGGACAGTCCACCCCTCCTTGAAGATCCTCCTCAGTGGCACTGGATTCTGAGCATCCCTCCTGGCTGTTTGTGTTGAAGTTGCTTTGATGACACACAAAGATGGTCCTTAAAGCGTCAAGTCTATCACAACAACCTGAGAGTCTAAACTGAGTGGCCAGGAAGGAAGCTGTGGGCCTCAGCTGGGTCACACTCAGAAAACCACATACTAGACCCAACAAACTAGACCCGCAAGGGACAGGACTCTTGGGAATGCCGGGTCGTGGCCGGTCACAGAAAGCCTGATAGCCCAGTCTGGCGCTGCATGTGTATGCAAATGAAATGTGTGTGCAAATGAAATGTAAAACAGGACCAATCAGAAAAGAGCTGTTAAACTTGGGGGAGAGAAAACAGCCAATCCCCCACCTTCCCACTTCCTCACAACCGCTGCTGGGCAAAAGTAGCCTACTGTGCCCGCACGTTTGAGTGAATGCCAGGGATACCTGATTTCTCCCTGGAGTGGCCCGCTCTTCCCGCTGGCTGTTGAGCCACCCCCTGCTACAGTTTTACAGTTGCTAAACTAAACACCAGGGTTTTCCAGTGGGGGAAGGAGCCATGTGACCTGCAGCCTGTGGAGAAGTCGGGGACACTGATCAAAGGCAAGGAGCTGTAATTCAGGGTTGTAAGGAACAGGGTAGGTCTACTGGGGGGGAGGGGAGGCAGCAGACACTAGGCCACAGTACACTTTATCAGCTCTGTCCAGGGAGATAGTCAACAGGGGGGCTGTGTCCTGATTTCTGGGAGAGAAAGCAGTTTCTTGAAATCTGGTTAGCACCCACAGAGAGAGTTATTGGGAGCCTTGACATTTGATATTTGACTAATAATCAACCTTTACAAGAAAACAAACTCACAAAAGTGCTCAGATGTGAATATGTGTGTGTGCCCACATATACATAGGTGTACACGTATGTGGTGCCTGGCACAGACTGACTAAAAGAGAACTAATTATACTAATAACTACCAAAGTTAATAGCTTTCATAACACGATGCCCCTGACCAACCCCAAGGAGTAAGATAAAGTCCAGCGAGTTAGAAACACAGGATGTGAACTGACCTGTAAAGACCCACAAGGTCACGGTTTAGAGGAGGCAGTGTGCTTCACCAGCGGAGGCGTGGTCTGGGTGGAGCACAGCACTGGAGGTGTAGAACCAAAGACTAGACTTGGGGCTTTCTTTTACTTCGTTTTGTTTTTGTTTTTGTTTTTGTTTTTGTTTTTTTGAGATAGGGTTTCTGCTTGTAACCCTGGCCATCCTGGAACTCACTCTGTAGACCAGGCTGGCCTCAAACTCATAGATCCACCTGCCTCTGCCTCCGGAGTGCTGGGATTGAAGGAATGTGACACCACCGCCCAGCCTGAGCCTTGTTTCCTTGCCACCCTGGCCCAGTCACAAACCTAAGAGGAGAAGAGAGATGTATTTCTTCCCTTCGGGCTCAGCAGAAACATCTGTGGACTTGGAGGCCAGATGTGGGCTGCTGGGCTGGCCCTTGGGTCAACAGAATGACAGCTGGAGGCCTCAGCCGTCCCCTAGTGGCGGCTCTCTGTGACATCACACACTGAGCATGGTTAGCTTGTTCTGAACAAATGGGCCCAGGGCTGGAGCTGCACCCCACGGTCAAGTGTTCAGAGCTAGGGAGTGTGCAGGCACAGATGCCCTGCAGACTCGTGAGGACTGGAAACTATGCAATTCTAGGAGTACCTCTGTAGACCTGCCCATAATCCCAGCACACCAGAGAACCGCTACAAGTGTGAGCCAGCCTGGGCTAGGTAGTGAATACTGGTGTCAATTACGCTTCATAGTATGTAGCAGGAATCTTAAAGAGTCTTATTAATAAAATCAAACGTGAGGCCAGGTATTGGAGTGAATGCTGGAAGATCAGAGAAGCAGAACAAGCCACAGCTACCTCACCTTGCCAGTTCCTCAGTTGATCCTGTTTCCTCAGACTGGAAGCCTCTGAGTCCTTATCCAAATGAATCTCAGCTGAACTGCTGCTCCAAAGCCTAAAAGCTTAACCAGCTAAAAGCTTCTAGTTTCTGGTCCTCTATCATCACTCCTGGGATTAAAGGTGTGAGTCACCATGCTTGGCTGTATCCTTGAACAGATGGATTTCTGCCTCTGGAATGCTAGGATTAAAGGCGTGTGCTACCACTGCCTATCCTCTATGTTTAATATTGTGGCTGTTTTGTCTCTGGCCCCAGGTAAGTTTATTAGGGTGCACAATATTTCGGGGAACACAATACCACCACAATAGTAAGACTCTATTTCAAATCTTGAACCTCTCCCCTACTCCACCCCATCCCACCCAAACACCAATACACCAACTACCACCACCACCAAAAACAATATTGAGCATTCAGGAGTGGTAGCTCGAATCTGTTATCTCAACAATCAAGAGTCAGGAGCAGGAAGCTTGCTACAAGTTCCTGGCCAGCCTGGGCTACTAGGCCTGCCAGGACTTTATAATGAATGGCAGCTTCTTATCCCTAGAAACAAAGTAGGTAAAGCAATCTGGGGTGGGGGTGGGAGGGTGGGGTACGGCAGGAAGCAGCCACTAAACAAATGGATCCATCAACTATGCTCACAGCTCAGAAGTCTCAGCATTGTTAAGATGCTAGCTCTCCCCATTTATTTATTTACTGCCTGTATGTCTGTCTGTCCATCTGTCTGTCTGTCCCTCACAGCACTTGTGGAGGACAGATGACAGCTTGTAGGAGTCGGTTTCTCTCCTTCCACCGTGCTGGCTCTAGAGAACCAATTCAGGTTGTCAGGCTTGGTGGTGAGTGCCTTTACCCACAGAGCGGTCGCCTTGGTCCCCTCCCCAATTACTCTACAGAGTCACCATACTCCCTACCAAACCCCAGGACACCATCTTGTAGAAATTGTAGAGAGCTGCGTGCAGCCGCACCTTAAAGATGGCGCTGGCTTCTGCCCTCTGCCCTCCCGACTTCGAGTGCACGAAGTGGTAAACAAATCCTTATTTGGCTGTGGCTGGAATCGAGTGTTGCTTGCGTTTGCATGGACCAATGGACAGTGCCCACGTGGCTGTCTGAGGTTGGTAGCCCATGCCTACTTAAGGGCTGGGAGAGGCTCGCCCGGGGAGAGACATCGCTTGTAACAAGGTCCTGAATAAACTGCTTAAAGAAGAGCTCCGGTGTTGCGTCCTCCTTGCCGGTCGAGGCGGGCAGGACAAGAAATCAACAAGCAAATTCTAAAATGTACATGGTCTAGCCAAGACAACTTTGAAGAAGAACCAAGTTGGAGAAACACTGCCTGACTTCGGGTTTATCACAAAGTGAACTCAAGACAGGGTGGTCTTGGCCATCAAGGTACACAGATAGATAAATGGAGTAGGATAGAGTTCAAAAACAGACCCACAGGGGTTGGGGATTTAGCTCAGTGGTAGAGCACTTGCCTAGCAAGCCCAAGGCCCTGGGTTCAGTCCTCAGCTCTAACAAACAAACAAACAAACAAACAAAACAAAACAGACCTACACATGCATGAACCCACATGCGGCTTTCAACAAAGATGGAAAGGTTGTGCACTGGCAAAATGTTCCCAGCTATAACCTTGCAGAAGGAAGCAATCTCCAAGTTGCTCACATTCCATTCCAGACAAAAACCAAAGCAGGTGCCACAGTCGGGCTCCATGCTTCCATAAAGAGAACTAAGTAAGGTGGTCAGGATGGCTCGGTGGATAAAGAAGCCTGCGGTCAAGCCTGACAACCTGATGGTCCTCTGACCTCCACACATGTACCATGCATGTCTGTGCCCCCACTTGGGGATTGAGCTCAGTGGTAGAGTGCTTGCCTAGCAAGAGCAAAGCCCTGGGTTCAATCCTCAGCTCAAAATAAACAAACAAACAAACAAACAAACAAACAAATAAATAAATAAAACCATATAAATACACATATGTACATATACATACAAACAAGTAAATGTAATAGAATGTTTTGAAGAACTAAGTATCAAATAGTCCCTGAGCTTGCCCCTGGCTTGATAGCAACTGTTTGATCATTGTTAAGAACAGGGTAGAGGCAGGTATAAGGGTGCATGGTTGTAGCCCTGGCATTCTAGAGGTAGATGGATCTCTGTGAGTTCAAAACCAGCCTGGTCTACATACTGAATGCCAGGACAGCCAGAGCTACATCCTGAAAGCCTGTCTCAAAAACAAAACTAACAACAACAAAAGAACAAGGTTGGGAACTGAGTGTGGGGTGTGATGAGCCCAGTGCTGGGGAGGCTGAGGTAGGAACATCAGAAGCTCAGAAGCTCAAAGTCATTGTCAGCTATGTAGTGAGTTTGAAACTAACCTCAGGAATGTGAGACTTTACCTAAAAAAAAAAAAAAAAAAAAAAAAAAGACCATATGTCCTATTGTGATGGCTATTCTTGGTTAGGAATTTTTTTTTTTTTCTTAATTTAAAAAATCATTTAAAGTCGGAAGATCCTCTTTTAATCTGGATCTTTTGAGCTGGGAAGATACCTACACCTTTAACTCAGATCTTTAGAGTTAGGAAGAGCCATTTTTCGCCTGGCCACACCTCCTGCTGGCAGCCTGTCTAAAGGACATGGAAGAAGGAAGCCTGTGCTCTGCCTGCTTGCCCTCACTCACTGGCAAGTCCGTTCCTAATGGCGTTAGAGCCTACTTCTTCAAGATTCTTGTATATACTGAAGGCCAGCTGAGACAGCCAGCCTCATGGACTGAATAACTACTGGATTTTTGGACTGCGAGTTGGCAGACAGCCATTGTTGGACTAGAAGCACTAAGCCTTTTAATAAATTCTCTTTGTACATACGTTTTCATTCTGTACATTCTGTTCCTCAAGAGAACCCGACTAATGCACCTAGGATATCAATTTCTCTGAAAAGAAGAAATGGGGAGACGATGCTACAGGAACTGTGGTAGGTGGAATAAGAATGACCACCATGAATGTAGCAAGCTTTCTCGTCGGGACTGTCAGCTCACAATAATGACACAGAGACTTATTAATTATGAAAGCTTGGCCTTAGCTTAGGCTTGTTCTCAACTAGCTCTTATAACTTAAATTAGCCCGTTTCTATTAACTGACAGTCTGCCTTTCTTCCATCCCACACTTCCTGTTTACCGTGTCTCATTGGCGAGTCTGCACATCTACATTCCTCCTCCCCGTCTCACTCTGCCTGGAAGTCCCGCCTATTCTCTCCTGACTAGCTATTGGCTATTTAGCTCTTTATTAAACCAATCAGAAAGTGCCATAAACAGAGACACATCATTACAGTGTAAACAAATAATCCACAACTCATAGGCCATATGTTTGAATGCTTGGGTTAGGGGTGCGGTT
The DNA here is from genome assembly GCF_903995425.1 of Onychomys torridus. NCBI lineage: Eukaryota > Metazoa > Chordata > Mammalia > Rodentia > Cricetidae > Onychomys > Onychomys torridus. The sequence continues at coordinate 16,222,753 of NC_050463.1, forward strand.
TTGTTGGAGTGGGTGTGGCCTTGTTGGAGGAAGTGTGTCACTGGGAGTAGGTTTTAGAATTTCAAAAGCCCAAGCCAAATCCAGTGTCTCTCTCTTCCTGCTGCCTGCAGATCCAGATGTAGAACTCCCAGCTCCTTCTCCAGCACCAGGTCAGCCTGCATGCTGCCCTGATGGTAATGGACTGAACCTCTGAACTGTAAGCCAGCTCCAATTAAATGCTTTCCCTTATAAGAGCTGCCGTGGTCAAGGCGTCTCTTCACAGCAACAGAAAGACAGGAACAGAAAGGCTGTGGTGGTGGTGTAGAGATGAGGAGGAGATAGCTAGAGAATGTGGGTGATGGAAATGTTCTATAACTGTGGGGACAGTTTTGCTAAAACATGAACCAAGATCAGTCGTGGTGTGTACCTGTAATCTAGTGCTTGAAATAGGCAGGGGACCTCCATAGGTTCATGGTCTACCTGGGCTATATATGTAGATCCAGGCCAGCTGATGCTTTAGAACACAAACTCAAAAGCAAACAGAATAAAACATCAAAGTGTGTGTGTGTGTGTGTGTGTGTGTGTGTGTGTGTGTGTGCAGTCTGCACCAGATCTCATTACAGATGGTTGTGAGCCACCATGTGGGTGCTGGGAGTTGAACTCAGGACCTTTGGAAGAGCAAGCAGTGCTCTTAACCTCTGAGCCATCTCTCCAGCCCTCTGCCTGCTTTCTTATAGAACCCAGGACCACCAGCCCAGGGATAGTCCCTCCCCCATCAATCACCAGTTAAGAAAATGCCCTACAGTCAATCATATGGAGGCATTTTCTCAATTGAGGTTCTCTCCTTTCAGATGACTCCAGCCTGGGTCAAGTTGACATAAACTAGCCAGCACTCTAGGTAAGTGTCCTTTCACTGAGGAATATCCCCAATCCACTCCTCTATTGAGAGCCACTGGTAGCAAAAGTCCATGGAGTATACAGCAGTGACAACTAGTGTTCAGAAGGTCAACCTATCAGAACTAAGGGTTCTGTTAGAGGAAACCATCACACACGGCGTTATGGAATTACTGCCTGTTGAATGAACTGGCTGTCCCTTGTTGTAAACTTCTTGTGCAGTAACAGCTATGATTCTCCCCGTTTACCGTGCATCTCCATGTTACATGTACATGTAATCTCACAATGGCATCTCAGTCTTGGGCACAACTTTCCCTGTACATTTGGGGTAACTGGACAACTGTCCCCAGCTGTGTTTATTTTTCATTTACATACATCTGGCCAGGGCCATTCTCCAGACAAAAGTATTTCAGCAAAGATACCTTTTTCCAAGGACAAAACTGCACATAGATCAACATTAGCTCATCTCACCCACAAACAGAGAAAATAACCACTAACAATTAAATCCTCAACTCCTTACCCTCACCCTGGGTTATTTACACAAGACCCTAACTTAAGAGATTTACTGCTCACATTCCTGGAATGATGTTTTAGCCATTTGCTAGTTACTGAGTTAAGGTAGTTACTTCCCACTGACCCAAGGAGATTGCCTTCAAGGCCAGGCAGGTGATAGGTGATAAGCTTCTTTCCTATGCAAACTAAGTTTTAATTCCTCCTCAGTCAGGTGCTGTTCTTAGATTCTTTAGTCACTCCCCTCTTTGGGTTGTAATTGAAAGCTGATATTTATTGCTTTATGTGTGGATCCTTATCATCTCTTTCTGTGACCCTGAAAACTTCAAGCCTCGCATTGCTTTGCCAAAGAATTACTGCTTGGGTATATATATAGACTGGTTCCCTCAGAGGACTGGGGAATCGATTGGGAAGCACAAAGATGAGGATGGAGATGGAAAGAACTCAGTGGAATGATGAGAGAACAGCAGGAGGGACTGAGAGCAGGAGGGACGGAGAGCAGGAGGACTGAGAGCAGGAGGGACTGAGAGGAGGAGGGACTGAGAGGAGGAGGGACTGAGAGCAGGAGGACCGAGAGCAGGAGGGACCGAGAGCAGGAGGGACCCGGAGCAGGAGGGACCGGGAGCAGGAGGGACCGGGAGCAGGAGGGACCGGGAGCAGGAGGGACCGAGAGCAGGAGGGACCGAGAGGAGCTAAGGATGAGAACAGGAAAGAAACTGTGTAGACAGATTTGACTTAGAAGAATAAAGGAACGGACTAAAGAACTCAGTGTGCTTAGATTCATTGACTATCCCTCAGATTAGAAACTTCAGCTGGTTGTTAGACTCTTCCACGGACCCTGGGAGAAAACAATAAAAGCTGGACCTATTATTGCTTATTTAGTCCCCATGCTTTATTTTGAGACAGGGTCTCATTAAACTGCCTAGGCCAGCCTTCAACTTTTGATCCCACCTCCATCTCCTCAGGGGCTGGGATTACCTTTAAATAGGAGAATTGGGTGCTGTGTAAACTAGATCTCCGTAAAGCTCCACAAAGGTGCTTTAGCAAGGAAAGACCCAGCTCTGGCTCAGAACTGGTGCTGAGGGTGGAGAGTGGCATCCCCATTCACAGTACCTCATCAGCGTGGGAAGGACGCAATCGAGAGTGCCCTGAAGGTAGCTGGAGATGATGGAGCCGAACAGAGCTAAATGAGGGTGTCGGGGAGAGTCCAGAGAGGATGTGAGGATGTGGATTTGCTCAGGTCTCCCTGATGCAGATGCTGAGTAGAGGAAGAGCCCTCTCTCCTGGGATGAGCAAATGGAAGCAGGTTACTGGATGCCCTGCGGCCCACGGCTGGAGCTGGGGCTGCTGCATTGAGCTGCATGAATGAGCGACATGACGTCCCCCAATTGCCTTGCCGTGATAATACCTTCTATTTATACCAAACACCTCTCCTCCCAGGAGAGTGCTGTGTTTTCCCAACATTGATTCAGTAAGCCACACAGAGTGAATTGAATTAAGATTCACAGCAGCCACACACAGCATGCCTACCCCTTCCCCTGCCTGCCCCTGCCCTCTGTGCAGTGCAGGGGAGTCAGCAACACGTCTACACACCTACCCCATGCCTGCTCCTGAAGTCAAGAAGGGGGACTGTGCTACCACCTTCCGTCTTGACCATGCTTACCACAACATAAACTAAGGTGTCTTCAAGTGTGCCCTCATCCCTTTTCCATAAGCGTATACAATTGAGATTATTAAACCTCAAAGGTAAGACTTGCTCATCATGATTATCAGGTACAATAGAGAATCACACTGAGGGCAACTTTGGAGTGTGTGTGTGTGTGTGTGTGTGTGTGTGTGTGTGTGAGAGAGAGAGAGAGAGAGAGAGAGAGAGAGAGAGAGAGAGACAGAGAGAGAGAGAGAGACAGAGACAGAGACAGAGACAGAGCTCACACAAGTTGTTGGGAATTGACCTCAGTGTCTCATGTGTGCTAGGCAAGCACTCTGCCATGGAGCTCCAGGTATCACTCCTGTCTTTTCTAATTCTATGTACCACAGAGACAGTTGGCTATTCTGCCCATGCAGAAGGGCACACAGGCTCCCAGTGGGCATTACCAGGGGACTCTTCATGGGCAGATTCCCTCTGGCTCATTGGAGAAATGAGAAGGAAGGGGCAACTGGGCTCTGCCAGCCTATCTTTTTAGTAGAAATTAGGTTAACCTTGGCCTATCCACAGCCCTGACCTGAGGAACAGACTATAGTCCTAGTCACGCTGGGTTGATGAATAGATGTATCCAAATGCACAACTGTCACACACACACACACACACACACACACACACACACACACCAGAGACAAGGCAGGATGCTTGGGAATCAAGATAGTGCCAAGCATAGGATGCCTTGAACTCATCAGTGAGGACTGTGTCCTTTTTATGGACATGGACAGTGTGCTCGCCTTTCACTATCCTCCAGGATGCTATATCCTGTGCCCTGACTGAGGAAATGCAGATGGTTTAGGTGATGACAGCCCTAGAGTGCCTCTACAGCAGGATACAAACACCTCAGAGGGCAGCAGCCCCTACAAGCTTTCCTTGAAAGGCCTAGCCTCAGGGTTGGGAACAGCTTAGAGCCCATTCGGTCATGTGCCTGCCCTTGGCCATCACCACATGCCCTGTCTAACACCATAGTCCATGTACTGCTGCCCAAGGCTTCGCCACTCAAAGCCTTGTCCACTGCTCTTCATTATCAAGTCCCACGTGATGACACCCATAGAAAAGAGTACTGGCTTGGTCAGCAACCATGTAACTGTGACTCCTTAAGAGACATCAGAGGCTGGGCCATGGGACCCCAGGAATTACACAAAGTCTAAGGCACTTGTGTTGGCTCTTAAAAAGCCATGACATAAATGTTCTTCAAACCACAGACAGGCTGCTCCCACTTCCACAGAAAGCATACGTAAGTGCTAGCCTCTACCATGCCATAATAGAATACTACTTTAGGGCTGGGAATACAGCTCAGTGACAGAGAGCTAGCATGCACAAAACCCGGGGTTCAATCCTCAGTATATATATGTATATGGACTGAATATGTGGCTCAGCAGTAGAGTGCCTGCCCCATATGGCAGCAAACGAAAATCAAGTGATATTCAACTCCAGAGATCACATTAAAACTCATCTTAAAACCACAGTTCCAAAGTTGTCATTTGCATCCCTTGGTTTTATAAATGTTGAGCAATAATAAAAGCAATTATTAAAAAAAAACTTACTCCGTTATAGCTTTTTTTGCATATTAAATATCTCTTGCAAAACTGAACGAACATTTGATTGGAAGACTAGAGAGTGAGCTTCATTCTCCAGGGGACATGGAGCCACAGGGTGCAGGCTCTATGGCAGCTCTGGGAGAGGGAGGGTGGGCGGGCACCCAGATGCTGCCACTGGCCCTGCGAGGGCCCCTTTGAGTGGGCGTGCATGTGGGGGCACTTACAGGGCTGTTGGTGCGGGTGAGCTCAACGCCTCCTGGCTGAGCGTTTAGACAGGAAGCTGAGTTGCCCACGCAGTCCAAGGAGCTCCAGCGTCGCTAAGGATCAGGTGAGGGGAGCACAGCTCGCCACGCCTCACTCAGAAGCAACTGCTTCTTCTCCCGGAGTAGCGTGTGCTTGCCTTCTGCACACAGCAGCTGCAGGAAGACACTGGTGCTGTTGGGGCTGACCGGAGAAGCCTAGGAGCCGCCCCGCCCCCGCCCCCGCCCCAGGTGGTCAGTGGATGAAAACACCGTGCTAGGAGAGAGGGGAAAGGGGCCAGCACAGGCAGTCTGCATTCCGTGTGTCTCTATCCAGCTGAACACCATGGATTTTCAGGAAGATGGAGAGAGAGGCAGGGCTTCAGAGCAAGGTGGAGTGAGGACCTAGGTCAGGAGACTGTGGGGACAACCGTTGAGTTGCAAACAACAGAAATTTCTCCTCCCTATTCAGTAGACTAGAAGGTCTCAGATCAACAAGCTAGCAAACTCCATGTCTGGTAAGGAGGGCTCTGTGTCTCCTAGATGATGAGTTCCCCATGGGTCCTCACACCCTTTTCTTAGGACCCCTTTTCTAAGGACATCCAGAGGAGATGGACACTCGTGATCTAATGATGTCCCAAAGAACCCCGCCCTCCACCCTGCCCCATATTGGCACCTTGGGGTAGGATCGCAGCACTTGATTTCTGTGCGTTCAGACGGTAGCACCTTTATCAACAGTCCCACACCTGATGATGAATGGCTGTTACCTTGTTTATCTCAGCCCCAAGAGCCTGCCTCTGCGGGGAGACTGTCCCACAGTCTCCATCCAACCTTGACTTCACCTCAACCATCCCATGACTTCTTAGGGAGGCTATGGGGAAGGCCAGTGGTGAAGGTACGGAAGGACAGACGTGCCTAGGTGTGCCTCTCCTGGGAGATGAAGAGAGAGACTGGCCTGGGACCTGGCTCTCCGGCAGCAGCCATTCCTCAGTTCCTTCGATAGGGCTTCAACAACTGTGGTGAAACACTGTGACCAAAGCAACTTGGGGAGGAAAGGGTTTATTCGGCTTACATTTGCACATCACTGTTCACCATTGAAGAAAGTCAGTACAAGAATTCAAACAGGGCAGGACCCTGGGGGCAGGAGCTGATGCAGAGGCCATGAAGGACTGCTGCTTACTGGCTTGCTCATCATGGCTAGTTCAGCCTGCTTTCTTATAGAACCCAGGACCACCAGCCCAGGGATAGCCCCACCCACAATGAGCTAGGCCCTCCCCCACCAATCACTAATTAAGAAAATGCCTCACGGGCTTGCGGCAGCCCGATCTTATGCAGGCATTTTCTCAGTTCAGGTTTCTTCCTCTCAGATAATTCTAACTTGTATCAGGTTGATATAAAAACTAGCCAGCACACTGATAACAAATTGCACCATTGTGGGTACTAGCCTAGGGGAAATTTCAAACTAGTGAGGGATATTCTGCCGGAGGCCTTGGGGACAAAAAAAAAAAAAAAAAAAGACTCAACTGTGATGTGTAGCAGATATCCGTCCGGGGCAATAAAAATGGATTTTGTGCTCAGCCATTGAGGAAAAGAGCCTGGCGAGTCTTCAAAAACACTGAATATAGGATTCCTGTGTGATCCGGAAATGCTGCTCCTAGGCAAACACTAGGAAGGATTGAGAGCTGGTGTCTGAGCCAATACACACTGATGTTTGTAGTAGTGTTATTAATAATATCCCAAAGAGACTGGGAGATGAAGCTCAAGAGTAGAGTGCCTGCCTCATATGCACAAGGTTCTGGGGTTGGTGCCCAGCCCACAAACACAAATAAACACATAAATAAGTAGAAATTGGATATTGCTCACCAATAGAGTATTTGTCTAGCAGGCACAAGGCCCTGAGCTTATTGGCAAGCATCATAAGCAGATAAATAATGAGAAACTGGAGACATAGCTCCATGGTAGAGTGTTTGCCTACCACGTTCAATGGTCCTGGTTTCAGTGACCACTACCACAAAAATAATACTCCAAAAGCAGTCAGGTATGGTGGCTCATACCTGTAACCCAAGCCCTCAGGGAGCACAAGGCCTTTCTGGTCCATATAGTGAGTTCTAGGACAAACAGGGCTATGTAATGAGGAAAAAAGAAACTATCCACAAGGCATAAACACCCTAAATGTCTGTCTGTGGTGAATAGATAGGTAATGTTGCATATCCACACGGTGGAATATTACTCAGCCATGTAAAGTGATGAAGTACTGACGTATGCTGTTACAACCTGATGAACTTATTAAAATATCATGTTAAGCAGAAAAAGCTAATGATAAAGTGTCACTCAGTAACACCCTTCAGATGACTAGCTAAGAAGTCTGTCTGGGCGAGCAAGACAAGGGGCTTCTGCTTCTTCGTTTATATTTTTGGGACAGAGTCTTATGTAACCTAGGCCAGCCTTGAACCCCTGATACTCCCGCATCTGAGTCCCAAGTACTGTGATTACAGGCATTCACCCACCATGTTTGTTTTAAATAACTTTTTCGAGTAATTTTCTGAGTTGATAAAATGTCCAGAGGTGAAGCAAAACCTGTGCATTTCTTTTAGAAGCCTTTCCTTCAGAGAAGAGCCAGGGAAGAAACCAGAGAAGATCAGAGAGACCTTGATTCTGGATTCTGAGGCAGCTTCTAAGACTTTCCAACTTACTCCCACCCCCACCCCCTACTCCCACCCCACCCCAGTCCCTAGTGTGTTCCTGTGTGCATGTGGAGGGCAGAAGTTAACCTTGAGTGTGACTCATCAGGAGCCCTCTGCTCTGTTGTCTCTTTGAGACAGGGGGCTGATGAGGTGGGTAGACTGACCTGGTGAGCCCCAGGGATGCACATCTCCACCCCCAAGGCTGGGATGAGAACACTTCCACTAGCAGAGCTGGGGATCATCATGTTTGTGCAGCTGGAGCTTTATGACTGACTGGGTTGTCTTTCCCGCCCCCAATTCCCTTTCAAACTGCCCAGTGTGCTGGAATGTCATGGGGGGGGGGCACATCCAATGCACCTTTTGTTCTCACTGAGGCTGTCCAGATTTTCCCTGTATTGCCAAACTCTGCTCAGTGCATCAAAGCAATTTTTCTGACCTTCTAGAGATGTTGCCTCAGTTCATGGATTGCTAATGATGTCTGAGGTGATGGAGGATCATAAGCTCAGCACTCAGGAGGTGTTGTTTTGGGTCGAGGATCAATGGGTTTTGTTGCCTTTTTCCTGCTCAGGTAGACACTCTGAAGGCAGAAGCTCTCTAGATGGCAGGGTGTCATATAAGCCATCCATCCCGAGGAGCTAGAGACAGAGCTGAAGAACCGAGCAGCTGGGAGAGGCAGTGTTAGGGTGACGCTTAGCCTGAAACAAAACAGCTCTTCAAAGCCCTCCCCACACGGCTACACTTGCAGCTTCTTCATCTCCCCCAACAATATTTTTCTTTCACTGCAATTGCCTGTGTTCCCACTTCCCTCTCCCCAGTGAAGGGTGCTGACTGATCATTGACTGACTGAATCTAGAGCCTCAGGCCAGCTGGGCAAGCTTCCAACCACCAGTTACACCCCATTATCTTTTTATGTTTTATTTTCTTGATACAGAGCCTCACTAAGTCTAGCCTTGAACTCACTCATAGCCTAGGCAGGTCTTGAACTTTCAATTCCCCTGCCTCAGTTTTCCAAGCAGCTGAGGTCATGGACCCCATGCCATCAGGCCCAGCTGAAGAGGACACTTAAGTCTCAACCAACTTGATTGTTCTTTGCATGCCTTATTTATTTATTTATTTATTTTTGTGTGTGTGTGTGTGTGTGTGTGTGTATGTGTGTGTGTGTGTGAGATTTACTTTTATTATTGTTTAATTATGGGGATGGGGGCTTGTGCACATGTGTGTAGGTGCCTGCTGAGTTGGAAGAAGGAAGTCAAAATCCTTGGAGCTGGGATTTCAGGCGATTTGTGAACCATCACCTGACATATGTGTTGGGAATACAACCCAGTTCCTCTGCAAGAGCAGTGTGTGCACTTAACAACAGAGCCATCTCCCCAGAGTCTCCTCCCATTCCTACTTATTTGCCTGTTCATTTATTTATCTTTCTGTGTAGCCCAGAATGTCTTTGAAGTTGTGATCCCCTTACCTTGCCCCTGGGGTCACAGGCATATGCCATCATGCTCAGTTCAGATGTAATGAGAATGTTAGGGTCCATGTAAAGTCCCATAAAAGATCACCAGTTACATATGCAATCAGCAAGAGCATTTAATAAAAAATTCCAGCATGCCATCTGACATAGTGGCAAATGTCGACCCTGAGAGAAACTCGCAGGCTCCTTGTAAGCAGGATTAGGGGAATTCCAGCTGTGGTTAAGTGTACTTTGAAGTGATTGGGTGTAGACCTTTACCTGGTACAGGGATTGTTTTATGATTAGCTCATGACTTCTGGTCAGCGGCTGTGGTTGCAGTGTCAGGAATCTGTTTGCTGTGTCAGTGGTCTGTCTGACTGAAAATAGCAAGAACAGTTCCTACTTGTGGCTGGGTAGGACGCTGACTGGATGAACTTCCTGAGGGTCTGACTGAAGCCAGACATGAGTCAACATAGGATGGTGGAGCAATATGAGGCAGAGGTCTTAGCAGACTGGCCCCTGGGGGGCGGAGAAGCTGGTCCTGTTAGGGTCAGGCCTGTTATAAGAGGGCACAGCCACTTCAGGAATACTTCCAGTAGCACTATGACACATCTGACCATGCTGCAACAGGAAAGATTTGGCACCCTGACTCCTGGAAGCCTCCTCCTTTCTGATTGTGTAGTAACGTCCTCTGAGTTAAAACACTCCATCCTGGAGGAAGGCTCTTTAAGATTTGAGTGGGATCAGGAGGTGGTGGTGCATGCCTTTATTTTATTTTTTTCAAGATTTAATGTACATTTAGTCCTAACACGTGGAACATATAGTATAAGGATTTCATACTAAATAAATGATATTTATTAAGGAAAAAAAGGAGGAATTTAGCTACATTGTTGAAATACAAATATGCAGATTTTATCACTGGAAAAAAAAAATCTCAGTTGTGTTTCTTCATCAGGAGCTTCAACTGAACCTAGAACTTTTTCACACTTTGATTAGAAAGGAAACAAAACAAAACAAAAACCCAGAAAAATGTAAACTATAAGTTGATTGGCTGTCGAGACAGCAAGGACTTTTTACAGAGACCCGTACAGCATCGCACCAAGAGGTGATGTCTGGCAAGAGATTAAATAGCTGTGTCTTACTGTGTGCAGGTCACCAACTTGTTAGCTTGTCATACTATAAAGGGACAGCTAGGAAGGGGACCAAATTGTGGAGATTCAAGGGTAAGCGCAACGTACATCATATATATATACACACACACAGGTACACGCCTTTAATCCCAGCACCAGGAGGCAGAGGCAGGCAGATCCATGTGAGGCCAGTCTGGTTTACAGAGCTAGTTCCAGGACAGCCAAGGCTACACAAAGAAATGCTGTCTTTAAAAAAAATTTAAAAAAAAAAAAAAAAAAAAGGACTTGGGTGGGAAATAACCAACTCACAAGTCTCAGAAGTCCCTGAAATTTACAAGATACTTAAGGCTCCACCCTTAAGGTTATATAAGCAGTTAAGGGCTGATGAGGAAAGAGACTCTCCAATCTGCAAGGGTGTCTGCAAGTTGTGTAGAGAGCTCTAGGGTTTCAGCTTTTGTGAGTCATAACCCATGCTGGAGTGGGTATTCAGTGAGGCAGCTGCGTTTGAGTCACTCATGCTCCTGTAAATAAGCCTAATAAATTCACCAGTTTACCAAGTCTGACTTTGATGGTATCATTATTTTGACCTGTTGTTGGTTCCCTACTTAGGATGAGTCAACATGTCCCATCACCCCAGGAAATGTTGTCATACAACATTTTTCCATAATAATCTCTAATGACTGCATGAATGTAGTCCCTGAATCCAGTCTTAGTAACAACCCAGGGATGCTCAGGGAGAAGGTAAGTTAGCACGTGATTTCTCCCTGTTTGGCTAGGAAATAAAATTCCCTGCCTGATCAGAGTACTTTTTGTTTATTTGCCAAATTAACAAATAAAAAAAAAAAAAGAATATACAGATTTGGCAACACACTTTCCAAATCTATTTTCTGTCTCGATGGATTACGGAAATTGTATATAAATGGGAGCCTGTCATGTGACATTTTCTCTCATTGTTTGAATACTAGTTGAGTGTTGCCTCTCAACAGGTCAAATCCATTCTAGGAGAAGGACCACCAGCAGCAGAATTATTTGGCCTGGAAGTCATGGAAGTATTCTGGCATTTCTGTTGCTATGCTCATAAAGAATCTTCCAGTAGAAACAAGGGAGGAAGAGGCCATGGAGATGCTGTGTGTATTGGGTAAAGCTGGAAACATTGCAAGGGCGTGGCCAGCAGGTGCAGGGCCTAAAGGGATGTGAGAAAAAAAAAAAAAAAACACAGACAAAGCTACAGGTAGGTTAGGTGCCAAAGAACAGAGCCTGGGATCTCCTAGGAGGAGGCTGGAATTGCACTTCTGGATTTGGAAGAGCCAACCAAGGAGCATAGGCCAAGCAAAGTCAGATGTAGGAGGGAAACAAAGCATGGAGGTTGGACTGTGGAGGGAAGGGATTTGGATGTAACAGGCTGGAGCCAAAAGTCCAGGCTTCCTCCTTTTCCCTGGAATTCCTATAGGATTTCCAAAGCCCTGTAGCAGGCAGATCTATGTTGTAGAATATTATTTTAAGAGGTGTTAGATTTGTGCTGTGAAACATTTAAGGATGCAAACATGTGTTGCATTCTTTTATGTTGCATTTGTTTTACTCTGTGAAGCTGTGTTACTGTGTCTGTCTAAAACACCTGGTGGTCTAATTAAGAGCTGAATGACCAATAGCAAGGCAGGAGAAAGGAAGGGTGGGGCTGGCAGGCAGAGAGAATAAGTAGAAGGAGAAATCTGGGAGGAAAAGAGGAAGAAAGAACAGAGATCAAGGAATGACAGAGGAAAGAGGAGATCTTTAAGGGCCAGCCACCCAGCCACCCAGCTACACAGCCAGACTTGGAATAAAAAGGAAAGAAAAAGTATACAGGAACAGAAAAAGATAAAAGCCCCAAGGCCAAAGATAGATGGGGTAATTTAAGAAAAGTTGGCAAGAAACAAGCCAAGCTAAGGCCGTGCATTCATAAGAAATAATAACTCTTTGTGTGTGTTTTATTTAGTATGCAGTTGCTACCCGACTGTGCCTGGTTAAAGAAGAAGAAGAAGAAGAAGAAGAAGAAGAAGAAGAAGAAGAAGAAGAAGAAGAAGAAGAAGAAGAAGAAGAAGAAATGAAGGTGGAATATTCCTAGCAAACCTAGGGCCCTCAGAGACCCGTTGGGGGCAGCAGGAAAAGCGAACAGGTTCTCTGAAATAAGCATTTTCACTGGAGCCTCCTCCAACCCAGCCTGGGCCTTCTAGATAGAAATCTGGCTTCCAGGGAACCCAAGGATGGTGGTAGCTCCCAGGGTAGCTCATATGGCTGCTTTGCCGGCTCATTATCCTCAGAGCGCAGGGTATACTTCTTCCCCTAGCAGAATGAGTGTGCAGAACAACAAGGCATTCCTCCCAGACTGTAATTGTGTCCAGGAGTAAACTCACTCAGCACTTCCTGCTCACAAGGAACCCTTGCTGTCCCTTTCTTCATTTTTCCCTTTGGTCACTGAGAGAAGGGACTTGAAGGAGAGAAGAATCATTCAGGCGCCTGGAGTCAGGGGTTTCTGCCCAAGACTGGCTTTGTTGTCTCTGGGCAGAACTCCACAGCAGGGAGTTCACGTGGAGCGGAGCTGATCTCGGGGGTGGCCAAGAAGCAGGCAGGGCGAGAAGAAAAGGAGCCGGGACAGACTGCGTCTTACCAGAACGTTCTCCCAGGGACCTGCTTCCTTCCACAAGGCCCCACCTCCTACTTTCTACCATCTCCCAATAAAGCCAATACATTAAGAATCCCTTACGGGATTAATCCATTGATTAGTTCAAAGACCCCAGGATCCAATCAGCTCTCAGATCAGACTTGATCTGGCAGTTGAGGAGGAGGCCTCCAACACAAGAGCCTTTAGAGGAGGCGTTTCATATCTCATTGCTAACATCCAGCCAATCTCTTTGGAGCATGCTCTCTCATCTTTCCAGCCAATGATTCTGAAGCGGTCCAGAGGCTGAGCATGCCAACCAGGAGACTGCCTATTCAATGAGAGCCTGCTGGGCTCAGATGTGGAAGGGAGGACCACACAGAGGTGCAGTTTTGTCCGTGGAAGCCATTGTTGGAGAAGATTGGAAACGCGCGGGAGGTTGGCGCCTCTGACTTCTCTCTGGGCCTTTGCGTCCTTGTCTGGAATTCCGTGTTCTTCCCAATCTCCTTTCTGTCCAATCATTATAGTCAACACAATCTGTAATGAGCTAGAATCCTTGAAAGCACAGTGCCTGGCACAGAGGACAGGCATGGAAATACTGCCGGGGGTGGGGGTGGGGGTGAGGGGGGCGGGGGCGCGGAGACAGAGACAGACAGAGACAAAGAGACTGAGAGAGAGAGAGAGAGAGAGAGAGAGAGAGAGAGAGAGAGAGAGAGAGGAGAGACTCATTTGTTTTATTTCTGAGACATCTCACATAGTACAGGCTGGCTTCGAATGACCTTCTGATCCTTTGCAACTACCTTCTGAGTTCAGGGGTTACAGGCATGTAGTGGGGGATCCAACCCGGGGCTCCCTGAATGCTAAGTAAGTACTCTACCTATGGAGTTACATTCCCAGTCCACAGGTTCAGCTTTAAAACAGGCCTATCCTTAGGAACGTTCCTTATCCTGAAGCCTGGTGTTGTATATGATACTAAAAAAGACGACATTCTCAAAATTATTTCCCCAGTGATACTTCCCGTGCAGACACCACCTCACTCCACTCCCCCCCACCCCCCCATCCCCGTTTCCCCACTCCCAAGGCTGGCTTCTGGAGTGCTTACAAGAACCTTAAGCCTCAGCTTCCCTCGGAGGTCTAGAGCTTAACCTAGTGTCTGTGATTCATGCTCTGCCACAGGTTTCTGGCCACAGCCAAGCTATAAGAACATGCGTTTTCATTATCCCTGCACATACATTCTCCTGTGTTCCTTCTATTCCTGTTCCTCGGGATCTCACCCCATTGTTAAAAACTGCCCGGCACACACCTCTAATTCTGGAACTCAGGAGACAGAGACAGGTGGATCTCTGAGTTCAAGGCCCACCTGCCCGCTCTACAGCGTAAGTTCAAGGTCAGCCAGAACCACATAGTGAGACCCTATCTAAAAATAAATAAGCAAATTAAAAATAAAATAAAAGCCTCCTGGCTAAAACGATTGCCCATTCTCCCTCAAAAGGTCAGTCTGATATTCTCAGGCTTCCAGCTCCTCGGGACTTGAGAGTTAGCTGCAGTGACTCAGAGCTGCCTCTCTCTGCTTTGGTTCTTGGCTGCCGGCTTCTCAGCTCTCCCACTTGCAGGAACGTGGAGGGGTCAGCGTCGTTACGGGTGGGGCAGAGCCCAAGCATGTCCTCCTCCAGGAGAACATTGGGCATGAGGTCTGAGAGAGAAGAGGGAAGGCTGGGCAATGAGAGAGAATCGTGAAGATACGAAGGTGTTGCCTGCTGGATCCAAACCCCCACCCCAGACTCATTTAAACAGGAGTCTCGAACATCCAGATGTACAGTTCGCAAAAGAGCAGCTGTGCAAGTGTGGGCCAAAGTGTGAAGACTAGTTCTCCGCTGTAAAGGAAGCATACAGGTTTTCATAATTTTGTTCCCCCGTTGTGCCCACATTGTAGGACGCACAACTGAGAAAGAAGAAATGGTGAAAAGCCACATTTCCGGAATTCCCCAAAATATTTTGCTAGAATTTAGAAGTACACTGTCATCTAGGGGCTGAGGATGTGGCTCAGTGTCAGAGCACATGCTTGTCATGCCCAAGGCCCCGCATTCAATCTGTAACAATAAAGAAAAATAAAGTCACAGCTAAGTATGAGAGAGGCTGAAATGTGCAGGGGGTTTTTTGTTGTTTGGTTTGGTTTTTGTTTTGTTTTGTTCTGTTTTTGAGACAGCATCTCACTATGTAGCCCTGAGTGGCCTGGAAATCTCTACGTAATCCAGGCTGACCTTGAACTCACAGAGATCCACCTGTCTCTGCCTCCAGAGTACTGAGAGTAAAGCATTATGCCCAGGAAAAAAAATATGAAGTTTTACTTATGTAGTTTTAGTCAATCAGTGTGTGTGTGTGTGTGTGTGTGTGTGTGTGTGTGTGTGTGAGTGTGCATGCTCATACATGCGTGAGTGTAGCTGGAGAGCTTTTCTCCAGGTCCCACTAAGCCCCAGCAGTCGGGTAGCCCACTTATAAAATGAACACACAAATGCTTTTATTATTTAAACTGCTTGGCCATTAGCTCAGGCCTGCCATTGTCTAGCTCTTACTCTTATATTTAGCCTATTTTTATTAATCTATACTTTGTCACGTGGCTCGTGGCTTACCTGTACCTTACATCTCGCTTGTCATGGCAGCAGCTGGCCAGTCTCTCCTCCCCAGCCTTCACTTCCCAGGATTTTTTTTCTCTGCTTGTCCCGCCTATACTTCCTGCCTGGCTACTGGCCAATCAGTGTTTTATCTTAACCAATCAGAGCAACACATTTGACACACTTGAAAATCCCACAGCATGTGAGTATGAATGTAGTTGTATGCAGATAGAGGTCAGAGGTCGTCTTTTGGGAGTCAGTTCTCTGCCTTGTGGGATTTGGGGATCAAACTTAAGTTATCAGGTTTGTGTAGCAAGGGATTTTTGTGTGTGTGCTGAGCCATCTCACTGGCCCCTGAATAGGGCATTTTCATCGGGCCCATTGATGCTCAAATAAAATGATCACCCTTTTTCTGGGAAAGCACAGTCTAAATGGCAATTAGCAGTCTGATTAAGAAGGGCAGGCAGGGTAGGGTCTCAGCTGTTAGAAGCACTTGCCACATGAACCTGACAACCTGAGTCCACCCTGTGGTGAAGAAACTAACTCCCAACCATTGTCTGTAGTGGGTATTCATGTAAAGCATGGGACCTTTAATCCCAGGGTTATGGGTTCAAGCCCCACATTGGGCACCAGATAATGCAGGATGTAACTGAGAGTTTTCCTGTGCCCACCAAGCTCCTGCATCCTCGTGGTCCCCGCAGCTGCTCAGACCCAAATGAACACACAGAGGCTTATATTAATTACGAACTGTATGGCCTGTTGGCTCAGGCTTCTCACTAGCTAGATCTTACATCTTAAATTAACCGATTAGCACAAATCTATACTTTGCCACGTGGCTCATGGCTTACTGCTGTCTTTCCATCTTGCTTCTCATGGCAATGGATGGCAGGTTCTCCTTTGTTCTGCCTTTCTCCTTCCTCCTCTCTAGTTAGAATGTCCCACCTAACCCTATTCTGTCTCACCATTGGCCAAACAGCTTTATTTATCAACCAATCAGAGCAACATATTTTCACAGCATATAAAAAGACACTCCCCCATCAGCAGGAAATATGGGGATTACTGATAGAAGGGCTAGTTATTAAAGGATTATATTGGAGGGAACAACTCACTAATACAGGATAAGGCAGATTTAGTCACAGAGTGCTGGAAGGCTGAGAACTGGTCCCACACTGCTTTATGTGGCCTGATTCGGTCTCCACCATTCAAAAGCTTGAGAGAGAAGGGACCCGCATACATAATCCCCAGGTCTTAAGCTAGCAATGAGGCTATGCCCTAGGGGCTGGTATCCCAAGGCCATAGGTGGAACAAATACCCACTACAGTTGTCTTTTGGCCTCCACATTGCACACACACACACACACACACACACACCAGCAATAATAATAATGGCATTGTACACACAACAGTAATAATAATAGAATTGCACACACATACAACAGTAATAATAATAGTATTACACACAACAGTAATAATAATAATAGTGTTGCACACACATACAATAGTATTGCACATATACAACAGTAATAATAATAGCATTGCATACACACAACAGTAATAATAATAATAGCATTGCACACATATACAACAGTAATAATAATAGTATTGTACACACATACAACAGAAATAATAATAATGTTGCACACATACAACAGAAATAATAATAATGTTGCACACATACAACAGTAATGATAATAATAGTATTATACATACATAAATACAATAATAATAATAGCACTGCACACACATAAAACAGTAAAATAATAATAACATTACATACACATACAACAGTAATAATAATTTTTAAAAGCCAAATCCAAATATTCACTAATATTTTAATGGAAAAGAAGAGAGGTAAAAGGACAGAGGAAAAGGAAGAGCAAAGAATCGCACAAGATGGGGCTGGAGAGGTGGCTTAGAGGTTAAGAGCATTGGCTGTTCTCCCAGAGGACCTGGGTTTAATTCCCAGCACCCACATGGCAGCTCACAACTGTCTCTAACTCCAGTTCCAGGGGATCTGACACCTTCATACCAACACACATAAAATAAAGTTAAATAAATTATTTGAAAAAAAAAAAAAAAGAATCTCACAGGATCTATGTACCCAGTCTGCTTTTGGACTGCCAGCTCCCAAATAATGACATGGAGATTTCTTATTAATTATGAAAGCTTGGCCTTAGCTTAGGCTTGCTCACAACTAACTCTTAAAACTTAAATTGAACCATTTATATTAATCTACATCTGCCACACAGCTCATTACCTCTCCTCGGTACCATATGTCCAACTTCCTCAGTCTTGCTGGTGAATCTCTCACCTCTCAGATTCTTCCCAGAGTTCCTATCTCTGCCCAGAAGTCCCACATAGCCTCTCCTGCCTAACTATTGGACATTCAGCTTTTTAATTAAACCAATCAGAAGGTGTCTTAGGCAGCTGAGGTAAAACACAGACACATCTTCACACGGTGTGATCAAATACCCTGCCACAGATCTGCTGATGAAACTCAGCGAAAACCTTGTTTGGGAGGACACTGGACAAAAGAAGTGAAACAAGTTTAGATAAACACTGCAAAAGTGAGAAAACCAAAAGGCTGTGTAAGCTCTGTGCTCACTGGCCCACACAACTCCAGATACCTTAAACTGTGCTCAGTGTGCCGTAGATACCCAGTAAATACATTTGAGTAGCACTATTTGAAACACATTTGCACAGCCTATATGAAAAAAGGTTAAGTTTCAAGTAGCATGGAAAGTATCTCCTGGGTTTAATCCAGTGAAATTCATGTGTATGTGGACAGATTTGGTTAAGGGTCGTATTAGTGGCTTTTCTTGTTGCTTTGACAAGAAACATGAGCAAATTACTTGAAAGCGGAAAGGGTTATTTTTAACCCATAGTTTCAGAGGCCTCGCACACATACACGACGTGGCGGCGGGAACACATGGCAATGGAGGCTCGCCTATGGTGAACAGCTGAGTAGAAAGGGATAGAACGCCCCAAAAGGGAGCCAGCAGCTCGGAACCAAGCATCCAGTTTACGAGCGAGTCTACGGGGAACATCCCCTATTCAAGAATAACAACAACGAAAAGGAAATGATGGACAATGACAGAGAGAGAGAGAGAGCCAGAAGAGACAGAAGAATAATTACAATGATTGAGAGCAGACCCAGAAATTGGAGTGATTTGTATTTTCTTATTTTTGCTTTCCTGTGCTTTTAATCATTCAAAGTTAGCAATTCGTTGAAGGCATTATTATAGTCTTTTTTTTTTTAAGACAGGGTTTCGCTCTGTGTTCCCCACTGACCTGGAACTTACTATGTCGCCTAAATCTCCCGCAGACTCTTTCTGCTTCAGCCTCCCAAGTACTGTGATTAGAGGTTTGAGTGACAGAGCCACTTGACTGTATTTAGCTACCTCTGGATTTTTTGTTTTTCCAACCCTGGGGATTAAATCTAGGGCCTTTCAAATGCTTGGCAGGTGTCAAAACAACTGAGATGCCTTTCTAGGGTGTATAATCTTAGAAAGTAATGTCAAAATCCATTTGGGACAACAATCAATACATGCCTTATGTCCTCACCTGTGGGTAGGGTTTTTAATAAAAGAGTAGCCAAGCAGTGGTGGCACACGCCTTTAATCCCAGCACTTGGGAGACAGAGGCAGGCGCGTCTCTGTGAGTTGGAGTCCGGCCTGGTCTAAAAAGTGAATTCCAGGACAGCCAGGGCCATTACACAGAGAAACCCTGTCTCAGAAAGGAGAGAAAGAGGGAGAGAGAGAGGATGGGGTGGGGGGGAGCAGGCATTTAGAAACCATTTCTCAAGGGAAACACTGACTCCCATGGGCCTGTTTAGACAGGGAACCCCACTTTCTGGATTGAAGATTGAGATAAACTGGCCCTCAGTGGCCTTTAAGGCTCTTCTCTACCCTGGGATCCTTGTCAGCAGGGACAATAGGTGGGTCCATTTATCTACAGATGTCTTTGTGTGCATTCTTCACACAGACGTATTTGAAAACCAAAGCTCTCTGCAAGGTCTTAGGACGAGAGCCCATGAGTCCACTCAATACTCCTCATTCACCTGGCTTTCCTCCACAGGTGTAGCTGAAACCTCACTATATGGTAATGCATGTGGGGACCCTGGAAATCTGATCTAAACTGGCTTCATCACTAGCACAGGTCCACCACTATGAGATACCTGATTCTCACTCCTGAAGGGGAAAAAATAATCTCTTTGGATTTTACAGAGTGAATTGTTGCTTAGACTGAAGTCATCCCATGAAAGACTGACCAATGAAGCTACATGTTATAAAACAGTGAGTCGGTCCCTCAGACACGGTCCCCTTCTGCTCACCACAGATCCTTGAACTCAGTGTGCTTCTTCCTGCTTCCACACCTTGCCCCAGGCCAATCCTCCTGGTTGGGATGTCCCTTCTTATCCAGTCACTCTCCTACCCACCCTCGGCCCACCCCGCAGCCTGCCTGCTGTCTACAGCTGCCTCTGACTGCTGCTGCATCCCTCACCATGGGCTCTCTGCTCCTTCCTCCCGTCACCAGCACCAGAGAGACCGCTCTGAACCATATGTGCTGGGACACAGTTCTCAGGCCTTCATACATGTGTGTTGTCCCCAGGCAGGCTCTGAGGATGCAAACGGTCAGGGTTCACTGCTCTGTGTACACTACCAAGTATACTGCTTCGTACCTGGTGGGTTCTCAATAAATGTTTGCTTATTAGTTATTTTAAAATAGCCAGGTAGAGGTTAGGGAGTATCTCAGTGGTAGAGTTCTTGCATAGCGTACAAGTCCCTGGGTTTCACCAGCAACACACAGACACATACAAACACAGACACACCCACTTACAGACACATACACACACATCCTATAAAAAGAAACTTATCAAGAGATCACTGAACAATTAAGAATTATTTAAGTTGATTTTGTTCTTAAGACATAGAGTCTCTTTTTCCAACTATACGCAACTCACAAGAGAGTCATTTAATATCCAAAGATAAAACTGGAAGTAAAAGAACGGAAAACATGTTCTTTGAGGGCCTGAGGTATAGTTACAGAAGTAGCACACTTGCCTGGCTTGTGAGGAGTGGGGGTTCAATCCCAATATTGGGGGTGGACTTTGGACATGGGATGTGGCCCATGTAATTCAGTGTAGAGCCTGTACTTAGTATGTGCACAGCACTGGGTTCAGTCCCTAGTTCTGGAGTGTGTGTGTGTGTGTGTGTGTGTGTGTGTGTGTGTGTGTGTTCGTGCATGTGACAGGCACTTGTGAGCTGCCTAATGTGGGTGCTGGAACTGAACTCTGCTCCTCTGAAAGAGCAGTGAGCACTTTTACCACTGAACTATCTTTCTATGCCCCCAAAAGATATCCTTTAAAAACAGTTACTAAAATAGAGTTGGGTGGCTATCCTATTCTTAGACTAGACTTTAAGAAAAAAAGAGAGAGAGAGAAAATGAGCAAGTGAGTAAGAGAGAGAAAAGAGATTGCATATTAATAAAAGGGTAAGCTCATCAAGAAACTCTAACTCTCCTAAATATATAGACACTAATAACAGAGCCCCAAAATGTATGACAATAAGTATTGACAGATTTATAGGGATAATTGTAAAGTTTTACAATAATAGTTGGAGATTTCAATATCCCATATTCAATAGTCAATAGGACTATTAGACAAATAGACTAATAACGCAATAGAGGCATATTCCACATGAGGTTTACTCAGTCTCAAGAACCCTCTTTTTTGAGTGGCAATTGTCAAGAAGAACATCTTCAGAGCAAGAGCAAGACATCATAAGTACCACTGTGGTTGCCTGTGACCTTGCATCCTTTGTGACATTACTTATCTACTGCTTATCACATGCCCCTTCCTGTGAAGATCCATGCTGGGTATCAAAGATGTCCTCTTCTTGGGTCATAAGTCCAGGCTTAACTTTGTCTTCAAATGCCAAAGGGCTCTAGGAAGTTAGAGCTGCGGTACATGGGTCCTCAGTGATGTCCCACGCTGCCCACTCACTTAAACCCTGGTGTGAGCCCCAGGCTTCTGCCAGGCTTCACTTTCCTCAGAACAGTTTTGTCAAATAGCTCCCGATCCACAGTCTGCCCCTTCCCTGCTCTTCTCTTTGCCAAGTCTCCCTGGCCTCACCTTAGATTAGCTAACTGTCTCTTCCATCCCAAAAGGTGACAGTGGCTTACTCCTCCACCATCCTGTGGCATTGGCATGAAGAAACCTTTACCAAATCACTGAGGAAAACACAATCCTAACTTCAAGAGAACATAGGGAAGACAATGGCTTTCAACAACCAGAAAGGACACTCAAGCGACCTTTCATAGGATACAGATGACCAACTTCCTCCAGTTTTTAAAAAGAACCTTTATTATTTAAAAAAAAACCTTCCAAATAAAACATGACACACCCAAGTTAACCATAGCCAAAGCCTACAGAGCTTAATGAATTTATAGACAGTTAAAATTGGCATCAAAAACAGAAGCTGTGAAGCTTCACGTTAAATTTTACACTTTCAGTACTGAATGTATTTTATGCATGTATCCACCACCAAATCAAAAAAAAAAAAAAAAAAATCCAGGGCAGAATTAGAACTAGAAAAACAATTAGCTTTATATCCTTTTATATTTATATATATATTCATAATTTGTGTCCATTAGCTGATTTCACTCTTTCCTTATCCACTTAGATTTCACACGTTCTTCTAGACTTACTCCACAAGATAGAAAGTGAAGAAATCCATTCTATGAAGCCAATATCATCTTTATACCAAAACCAAATAAAGACAAATAAAAACAACTGCAAAACAATTTTTTTGATGACCATAGATGCAAAATTTTTTAACCAAATACTTACTAACCAAACTCAGGAACACACTAAGGAAAACTTACATTATGACCAAGTGGGCGTTGTCCCAGAAAGCCAAGGTTGGTTCAATAAACTTAAATTAATGAATGTACTACACCATACAGGCAAACCCAAGGACAGAAACAATGTAATTCTTTCCATTGGCACAGAAAAGGCATTTGACAAAGTTCAACGTGCCTTTTTTTTTTTTGAGCTGAGGATCAAACCCAGGGCCTTGCACTTGCTAAGCAAGCACTCTACCACTGAGCTAAATGCCCAACCCCAACGTGCCTTTGTGAGAAAAGTTCCAGCGATTTTAGGAGTGGATGGAACATACCTCAAAATAGTAAAGGTTCTGTCCAACAAACCTGTAGCCAGCATTATGTTAAATGGAGACAAACTGAGAGCATTTCCTCTAAAATCAGGAAGGAGATAAGGTATCCACTCTCCTCTCTTATTCAGTATAATGCCCAAATCTTAGCTACAGCAATCAGACAAGAGAAAGACGTAGAAGGGGTAATAGGAAGAGAAAAAGTCAGACTAGACCTGTTTCCAGATGACATGATTTTTACATAAGAGACTCTATTGAGTCTCCTAGAAAACTCTTTTTTTTTGTTGTTTTGTTTTGTTTTGTTTTGTTTGTCAAGACAAGGTTTCTCTGTAGCTTTGGAGGCTGTCCTGGAACTCACTTTGTAGACCAGGCTGGCCTCGAACTCACAGAGATCCACCTGCCTCTGCCTCCCAAGTGCTGGGATTACAGGCTAGAACACTCTTGGACCTAATAAACACAGTGAATTTGTAGGAGAAAAAAAATCAATATATACATAAAACAGTAGCCTTCATTTATACTAATAGCCCACTCTCATAAAAAAATTAGAAATAATATTCTATCCAAATTAATTCTCCCAAAATTGAGTATTTAGGAATATATGTAACCAAAGAGGTGAAAGGTCTCTACAGTGAAAGATATTGATAAAGAAAAGCACAGAAGGTACTAAAAGATGAAAAAATATTCCATATTCCTGGATTAGGCAGAATTAATATTGTGAAAATGTTTATGCTACCAAAATTAATATACAGAATCAACACAATCGTTATCAAATTACCATGTCATATCTTACAGGTCTAGAAAAAAACGAAGTATTTATATAGAACCAGAACAGACCTGAGGAGTGAGAACAGCGCTGGAGTTACAGCGCCGGACCTCAAACTAGACCATGAAGCCATAGTGATGAAGAGAGAGGGCTCCATTATCAACAGACGGTACATGAAAACAGAAAGTTTCCAGAAAGCAAAGGCAACAGGCCCCAGAACGGGAGAAAGTGCTTGGCAGCTGCCCTTCAAATAGAGGGCTGATACCCAGGACTTGTAAAGAACTGAGGATAATAGTGTCTGAGCAGTTCTGAGAAGATCAAAAAGGTCTGGAGGCACCCAGCACAGTTTTAAATCTGCTACTTGGAATGCAGGATCCTAACAAAAATTTTATCAACACAGATTAATTTCTAAAAGAGAGTATTGTTTGAAACAAATTGCTTTGTTCAAATTGAATTTTATAACCACTTTTCTCTACAGCTAAACTGGCTCAAATTTTCTACCTTTTCATTGTTTTTGAGAGAGAGCCATGTGTAGCCCAAGCTGGCTGCAGATTCACTATGTATTTTGAACATCTGATCCCCCAGCCTCTGTTGGGATTACAGACATGTGCTGTCACTAGGGTTTTATGTAGTGCTTGGATCAAACCCAGAAGGCAACCACTCAACCAGCTGAGCTATACCAGCCCCCCAACACTACTTATTTTATTTTTTAATAAATTATTTTTCATTGGGCATGGGTGTGTACATCTTTAATTCTGGCCACCAGGAGACAGAGGCAGGTAGATCTCTGTGAGTTGTAGACTAGCTTGGTCTACATAGTAAAGGAAGGAAGGGAGGAAGGGAGAGAGGGAGGGAGGGAGGAAGGGAAGAAGGAAGGAAGGAAGGAAGGAAGGAAGGAAGGAAGGAAGGAATTATTTTCCTGGGGAGGAGGCATGTGTCTGAAATTCATAACCATCCTGCTTCACCCTCCACAGCGCTGTGATTACAAAAATGGGTCACCATGCCTAGCTCTACTTCTATTTTTTTAAATACAAACTTGTCAAATCAATTACCCTTATGCTTCCTAAACAGCTCTACTCAGCTTTAGTTCACATAGTGTACAATTCTGGGATTTACAATACACAAATGGATGCTTTATAGTCTCTTAACGGAATCATACCATCATCACCATAATCAACTTTAGAATATTTTCGCCACCCTCATACAGAAACTCAGTCATCCATTGTCATTCCCATCCGCCCCTGTCTCAGGGTTTCCATTGCTGTGAAGAGACGCCATGACCATGACAATTCTTATTAACACAAAGCATTTAACTGGGGCTGGCTTACAGATCTTAGTCCATTATCAGCACAATGAGAGGCACAGTGTGCAGGCAGACATGGCGGGTGCTGGAGAAGGACTGGGAGCTCCATACTCAGATCGGCGGAAAGACAAGGCCACACTGGGCCTGGCTTGAGCATCAGAGACCTCCAGGCCTGCCCCCAGTGACACACGTCCTCCAATGTGGCTACACCTACTCCAACAAGGCCACACCTCCTCCAACAAGGCCACACCTCCTCCAACAAGGCCACACCTCCTCCAACAAGGCCACACCTCCTCCAACAAGGCCACACCTCCTCCAACAAGGCCACACCTCCTCCAACAAGGCCACACCTCCTCCAACAAGGCCACACCTCCTCCAACAAGGCCACACCTCCTAATAGTGCCACTCCCTATGGGCCTATGGGGGCCATTTTCTTCAAACCACCACAATCCTTAACCCCAAAGTGACCACTGAGCTGCTTCTGTGTTTGTGGATTTACTCATTATGGACATTTCATAAAACTGGACTTCATAATATGTGATCTTTAGTGATACTGTTTTCCTTATAAGCACAATTCTTTTAGGATTATGATATGTTTATTGCCCATCTCAGTACTTCACTCCACTTGCTGCTGAACATTCTGTTGTATAGACATACTATGTTTTATTTCCTCACATATTAGCTGACCTAACAGTTCCCTTTTGTTACTGCTGTGACTGTCAGTGTGTCTAAGTGTAGTAGATACACCATTCTATGTATCCTGGCTGTATTCCTATGCATGGAGAGGCTGGTTGAGTTTGAATCTGGCGTTACCTGACTTTCTTGGCTAGCACTCAGCATTGTATCCCCTTTACAAAAGACAGAAAGGGAAGAAGAAAAGAGGAAGTGGAGGCAGGGAGGGAGGCTGTGTCTATTCATTTGTCCTGTCTGAAGTTCCTGAGTACATGGTAGATACAAGAAGGTTGGAGGTTGAAATGCCAGCATCAAAGTCATGGGTCAAAATTTCCTACAAAGGAAAAGTTTTGTGAGAAAAAAGAACATTCAGGTTGACAAGATGGCTCAGTGAGTAAGGAAGGGCACTTGCTACCAAACCTGATGACC
Organism: Onychomys torridus; assembly: GCF_903995425.1. Taxonomy (NCBI): domain Eukaryota; kingdom Metazoa; phylum Chordata; class Mammalia; order Rodentia; family Cricetidae; genus Onychomys; species Onychomys torridus. The sequence continues at coordinate 16,248,458 of NC_050463.1, forward strand.
TAAGTTCATTCTTCAGAGCCGACTTGGTAGAAGGAAAGAATCAACTCCCGTAAGTTGTCTCCTGATTTCATCCACATACAGTAGCGTGTACTGACACATGTTTACACACACGCGCGCACACACAATCGCATCAAATCAAAATCATAAAAGAAAAGGAAATCGAAGCTGATTCTACATTTGGAAAGTTGAAGAAGAGGGTCCCACAGCATAAGCAGTGGCCTGGGGAGTGGGTCAGAAGCGGGGTGCTTAGAGAGTAAGAGGTAGAAGGCAAGGCTGGGGTGAGACCCCCCAACCCCCATCACCAACTCCGGAAATCACATAATAAAGGCACTGAACCACAAACTCAAAGACTTAAACACCAATTTTGTATGGGGTTAGAAAGCCATTGGAGAGTGAGGTTTGGAGACGTCTGTCACATGACTGGACTGAATGGGCAGGATGACAGCAGTGACTGGCTGTTAGGATGGACCTATGTGAGGACATTTTGCCTCAGCAAGCCCTATCGTCAGGACTGTTGCGACAATTCTGGGCTGAGGTAGAAGCATTGAGGATAGCCAGCTGGCACAATCAGTGCCTTAGATATTGATTTAGTGGGCAAAAGCCACATTCATCATGGGGCCGGTTCCCTAAAGGACCCACATCTATGAGCAGGGAACTCATCATTTCTCTATTACATAAATAGATTTGTCACTCGGCACTGAAGTTGATGCCAAGGGTTTTCTGCTAATCAAGCTAGACTCACAGGTTGGAGGACAGGGTGGGCCCTCTGCCAGCTAGGCAAGGAGTTAGACTCAGGGGCACAGAACACTGCAGTCAAACACACCATCCCTGCTCTGGGAGTCTGGGCAAAGCCAGGAGAGGTCTGCCAGTGTCTCTTGGCTGCATTTGGAGGCTCCGTGGACATCTCCTGAAATCACACCTCTCAAGGTATAATTCTTTCAGAGGTCCATGGCGAGGCCATTCTTACTGTCTGCAGAGGCTGACTGGGGCAACAGTCAGCTGAGGCAAAGGCTTGGGAAGGGAAAAGTTGACAATAACAGTAGTTTGCAGTGGCTGGCAACTGGATAAAACTCCACTGTGAATCAGGGCACTCAGGGTTCTCAATGGATAAGCTGTTGTCTCCTTAAACCACAACTAGCCATCCAAGCCTGGAAGCCACAGTGGAGTGGATCTCTCCCCATCTGTGCATACCTAGAGGAGCACGGTCCCCTCTACCCACACACTGGAGCAGTGCCTCTAAGATGCAAGCCTCCATTACCCCTGGTTAGTCACCATCTACATCCCAAGACAGGTGTCACTCAGCATTCCACACCTCTCCTGCCTCCAGTGCCAGCCTGTGCCTCTACACTTGGGTGGGGGATCCCAGATTTATAGCTGTGAAATATTCACTGCGTGGTTGGTTCACAATAAGTTCCACCACGCTGCAAGCCCCCCTCTGAGTAGATGGTAGCCTTTTCCTGCGGTGGAGGCTAGCAAACCTTGGCCCTGGGCTGGGGGCGGGATGGCGACAGCTCAGCATTTTGCCAGAGTTCTCTCAGCCACCTGGAGTGTCTAAGAAGTCACCATCAGTATTCTCTTCCCTGGTATCTATATCATATCATTGGTAGGATCTTCCTCACGGCCGAGAAAAGAGAGAAGGAGGGGAAGCCGGGAGATGGCTACCCAGACAGGACGGAATTATCTGTCTATACCGAGGGCGTTCCTCACTGCACAACTTTATGACCCCAGCCAAACTGGGTTCTGCCTGGCAGAGAAGGACCAGCGGCTGCGCGCATCACCCACTGTATATACACCCACCGATATAGGGCGTAGGAGGCTTCTGTAGGGCGTTCCAAAGCACACTGTTTCTCCTAGCCAGCTTCTACCCTCCTCACCCTCCGCCGCACCCGGGGTGTATCCAGTCTCTCGTCCCTCGGGCGGGTGAGCTGGGGTAGCAGAGAAGCCCCAGCAGTGCCAGGCCTATGATCCTCCTGCTCTAGTGGCCCCAAGTCCCCCACCTGCGCGTGACTCCTCCTCCTGACTCTGTTCCGCAGCGTCCGCACCCTGGCGACACGCTGTTTCGGCCACCGCACCTGCGTCAGGGTGGAGTAGGGGACAATTTGGAGGTAGAAGAGGGAAACAAGGAGGGTCTGGGGAGCACTGTGGTGCCGGGTGAGCAACCTCGCTCCTGGTGGCGGGTCCCCGCAGCCTAGAGCCTCCCACCCCAGCCTGCGGCACCGATGCGCTGTCCGCGGTGCTGACGCCGGCCGGCCGCTGGGTCGGGAGGAGGAGCAGACGCCCTGGTTCCCGCCGCGCCCGGAGCCTGTCCTTGGTTCCCAAGCCGTGTCTTTTTCCCCGAGAGGACTCCACCGGAGTCCTGGCGCTGCGGTTGGATCCAGGAACAAAAGAGTGAGCAAAGGGAACTTAAACTTCAGGCTGGAGCCGGAGAATCGGAAATCGGGTTTGGCTCCCCATGGTCCCCAGTCCCTGAGACCTCAAAGCACCAAGTTGAGCAAAGTTTCCTAGTGGCTTGAGAAAGGAAGCCCAAGCGCAGGGAAGGAAGGGCGCGGTTGTCTAGCGCGCTGGCAGCCAGCACCGCAGTGGGACACCTGCTCCGATGGGACGCGCTGGTACCGCCAGAACGACCCGGAGGCGTCGCAGCAGCCCAACTCTCCACCCCTTCCTCCCTTCCTTACTCACCCCTCCCCAACACCCCGCCCCGTGCTCCGGTGACTCCGCCTTTCCGTGCTGGGTAGCTCTCCGGCGATAGCAGGGAAGGGAAAGAACCGCTTTCCCGGAGGACTCGGCTCGGCTCTGAGGCTCCGAAGCCGACACCGCCAGCTCAGTATCAGCGGTGGAACAGGACCGCCCGCCCAGCCTGCGCCCAGGCGCCACCGAGCCCCGGCAGCCTCATGGGACGCCCCAGAGGACTCTCTCTGTGCCCTGCCACCGTGTCCCGATCCTAGGCGTCCGGACTCCACGGCTCAACCGGCCCGCAACCCCACGGCCTGTCCGGAGAGGAGTATGCGGCCCGGGGCCCGGTGGACTCCGGCCACCGGGCGGCGCTGGCCTAGCTTCGGAGCCCGGGGCCCGAGGGCAGCAAGTGACGAGCCGCGGGAGGCAGTAAGGCGTCGGGGAGCCGAGAGAAGCGCTCCAGCCCCGGTGCCCGCTGGGCCGCACGATCCGCGCTGTGTGGCCTGAAACCCGGGCAGGAGGCGGAGGCTCCCTGCCGTCCCGGTTCCGGGGAGGCTGCGGAGGGGCTCCGCGGCGGCCCCAGACCTCTGGCCACCATCCTCACGCTCCTGCTCCTGCTCCTGCGGTGGGGATGTCACGGCCCCGGCTCCGAGCGCCGCCCCAGCCCCGGGGCTGAGCTGCGGACCATGTCCTCCCGCAGCCCCCGGCCCCCGCCCCGCCGCTGCCGCCGCCGCCTGCCGCGTCCCTCCTGCTGCTGCTGCTGCTGCCGCCGCTCGCACCTCAACGAGGACACCGGGCGCTTCGTGCTGCTGGCCGCGCTCATCGGCCTCTACCTGGTGGCGGGCGCCACCGTCTTCTCCGCGCTCGAGAGCCCGGGCGAGGCGGAGGCGCGGGCGCGCTGGGGCGCCACGCTGCGCAACTTCAGCGCGGCGCACGGCGTGGCGGAGCCGGAGCTGCGCGCCTTCCTCCGGCACTACGAGGCCGCGCTGGCCGCCGGGGTCCGCGCCGACGCCCTGCGACCGCGCTGGGACTTCCCCGGAGCCTTCTACTTCGTGGGCACGGTGGTGTCGACCATAGGTGAGCGGCGCGCCCAGCGCGTTCTTCCTCTGCGCGCCTGTCACTCGCTGCCCTTTCCATCGATCTCAGGCTGGGCCCTCTTCCTGACACCCTTTGCCTACTTCTGTCTCGTTCTCCGTCCTCTAGTCCTCTTACTTTTCTGTCCTGCATTCGGAGCGAGAGGTGGCCCGAATGGACCATCTCTAGCTCTTACCGGCTGTCATCACACTTGACTTGTGTGTCAGCGAGGCGCCAAGCACTTTGAGCGCCCTATGTCCAGGCTCTGCTCCTTGGTTTTGTCCTCTGTAAGAGGGTTGGTGAGAACATGTGTTGAGGACTGCTATTTCCCACCCCACCCAGGCCTCGGTATCCTCAGCAGGTGAATATAAAAGCCTTTCCTGCGTCCATTCCCAGCGTTTTAATTTCCTCCTTGCATTCTCTGCCGACACTGCCCCACCCCCTCAAAGTAAAGTCCGTTATTTACAATCCACCTCTTCCGCTCAACTGTTTCACACCATTCGCCTTGGTTGTTCCCCTTCCATCTTCTCCAAGTTCTTGACCTCTTGTCCAACCAATGACAGCCACCATTGGTCCAGCCCCTCCCACCCACTCCTTTTCCCAGGCGTTCCGCATCATGTAAAGCGGCCACCTCCCCCATTTATTTAGCTCCGCAGAGTGCAGAAGAAACACGCTTTGACAAGACTTGGTTGTGTCTCACCCACTCCTTCTTGAGTCTCGGGGTAGGAGAAGCTCTTGCTGGTCACACTCGTCACCCCAAGACATCCTTTTCCGCTGGTGCAATTGGGGAGGAAGGGGCTGTACTTTCAGGATGGAGTAGCGAGAAACTTCATATGAACACCTTTTCTTTGTGACAGCTCAGAGTAGGGGCATGGACCACCTGCCTACGCTGCCTCAGCAGGAGAGAGGCAGCGGGTTTGTTCAGGATATGCACAGAGGGAGATGTCTCTCTGCATTTCTCTCTATACATGTGTATAGTCTGGAAAGCGCTTCCTTGCCTCCAATCATTTTCTCATGCTTGATCTGATTATTTTAAATAGAAAAGGCAAATATGGACCAAGTCCAAAGTCTACACAAATTATATATTTTTAAAAAAAACCCTTTAAAATAGATATCATGTTGTTATGGTGATTGAAGATGTAAAATGACCCCCCTCAAAATCCCCTTTTAAGAGCTGCATCGAGTTGCTATAGCAACTAGAGGTTTTTTTTTTTTTTTAAGTGCTTTAAAAGTACTAAGGATGCTTAATCTTGGAGGATGACATCATGTGTTTATAATTCATTGTTGACATGTACTTGCCTTGTAAACACTCCCTGTTGCTTCTTCTACCTAAAGGTACACCTGTGAATATATTTGGTCACAGTATCTTTGTCCCAGTGACATGCTCTAGCTTTCTAATGGGAGCTGCAGGATAAGCAGAAGTTGTTGCCAGTGTCCTCTTCCCCTCCAGGCTGGGAATCCATCCTTTCCCTTTGACCTGTGCCCACTGTGTGTCTCCTGAGCATCACTGTCCTCCTTTCAGGGGCTTCCCTCTCAACTTCGTACACAAAATCAAGTCAGCTTGTTTGGAAATTGTTCCCTACCTTGATCTTTAATCTACTTTCAGGATTGGCTATTCTTTAGCCAAGTGGAAAGGAACTGTGTTCTCTCTTTTAGATTTAGGCAGGCAGTGCTGATGAGCTACACCGAAGATTGTGGCTGGGTTATGAATGGCCTAGAAAGTTGCTTCCAAAATCTGCAGGACAACATTAGTACCAGCCGGTGGATGGCTCGGGGTGGAACTGGCCCTCTGCGGGAATACCAAAACTGCCCTAAGAGTGGTCTCTGCCAGCTGCCTGCCTGCCGTGACACTTGGGAATAATGGTTTAAATTGGTCCTCTTATGTCAGCCAAGAAAGTTCTGCTGAGTGCCCAGCCAGCATGATTAACTGTCCTTTCAGGCTTCTCCGTGAAAAATGTATTTGGTTGAGATTTCCGTGAAGACCTACATATGTCGGCTTATTTTCTGCTTGTCGATCCCTCCCCTTTAAATGTCCATTTGTTATTATACTGATGCAGTCACGGATGCAGTCACACAGGGAACCAAAGCTCAGCCATAAATGCAGAGTGGAGGATCTCCAGTCCGCCACCTCATCCAGGGAAGAGGGAAACTATCATGTTCTGGGTTTTACTTGATCAACAATCCTCACAGGGTGTGTGGTTCATGCGACAGTGTGGAATTCAGGGGTCCAACTCTGTATCCCGCCTAATGAGATAAAGCATTTCCTTTGTTGTTGTTTATCTGGCTCAGCTGAATGATCTGTACGATTTTAGTGTAGACATCCCTTCATTCATTTTGTAACTGTGAAGTGTTTTGTGTACCAGGCCCAGTGCTATGTTTTAAAAGGTTAACTTTTGCTCTACATGCCAGGGGTTTGAGCATATCTCAACAGGGGCAGCTGAATGCAGCATGTTTGATCTATCCTCACTAAAGATGACCAGAACAAAAAGAAGACTCTGTGTGATATAGCATTAGGAGATTTGTACAAGGTCACACAGTTAATGAGGAATTCACCTCAATCCAGAGCTGAATTAGTGTGGTGTATATTATAGTAATTTCATACATAGAGCAGTGGGAATATCCTTATATGAAACTGAAATATTAATAATGTGTGTCTGTTTGTGTGTGTGTGTGTGTGTATGTGTGTCTGTGTGTGTATGTGTGTCTGTCTGTCTGTCTGCCTGAATGCATACTAAGGCAAAGACTAGTTTGCTAGTCAGGCCAGCGACTGATTAAGTACAGAAAAAAAACTTGAAGGGTCACACAGATGTTCCAGGCAGATGAGTTAGAAGCAGCTGTAGGCCTTAGGCAGGCAAGGGTCAATACAAACTACAGAAAATCAGAAACAGGCCCTAGCAAGCAGGGGACATTCCGGAGAAGTGTGGTCTAAGAAACCTCTCTCTCAAGAGCATGTATTGGGGGGGGGGGGGGGTCTAACAAAAAGGGCAGGAATTGGTCTTCAGCAGTAAGCAGCAGAAGGGAGGTTCGATCTGGCCATGTGTATTCAAGGTCAGATGGAGCACCGTAGTAAGAGGGCATATTTGTCCTAACAGTTGACTTGAACAGGGCCCCAGATCCCGAGCTGGGCACTTTGCAACTGTGTAAACACACACATCTTTACACTGCACAGACCTCATGGGGAAATGTGCCTGCAATTATCCAGCGGTAGTTGAGGATGTATATAAAAAGTCTGAGTGGTTCAAGCAAGACATTTACAAAGTCCACTTTGTACCCTAAATTATTCATCCTGGTTGCTCACACAGATCTGAAACCCTGGATAATTACTACTTCTCCCCTTTGCTTTCTGTGACACATCCCCTAGGGGAGGGTAGGATTAAGTTTATTTTAATGTGAACATGTTTGTATCTGCATTCCTCCATTTAACAAACACCCAAAGCAACAGCATTCAAGACAGATGCAAGTGTGGCCTTTGGTACAACATTATCTGTGTCATCTGGCGTCAGGTGGACCAAGGATGAGGACCGTGGCTCTTGGTCCTCTAGTTCTCAACTGTGTTCTTAGCAGCAACACTCTGGCTTGGAGAAATTCAGAACAGTCCAAAGAGTATTAATCCATCATCTCACATCTTAAAGGATGCTTGATGAGTTTGCTTTGAGCAGATTAAAAGGAAGCTCTCCCTTGGGGCTTTCATTATGCATCTGCTGTCAGATTTACACATACAGAAGAACATATTTAAAAGTCTTTCTCAAATGGCAGCTTGGTCGAAACAGAAATATTTTTGCTTCCTTTTATTAGGTTTCCTGGCAGAGTTTCTGAGCTGTAAAGCTAAAATCATGTTGGTAGAGACGAGATGGTGTAGGTACGAGTTGTCGAGTTTGGCACTGCATAATTTAGCTCTCTGCTTTCAGAATTAGGCGCACTTAATTATTCGGCCACAAGATTAGTAACAAGTCCTAACTCCACTCACCCCTCCCCTTTAAAAAAACAAAAACATGGGTTTTTAAAAACTGTTTTTGCTGCAGAGGAGACTAAGACGCTATAAGACCAAGACGTCACTACCATAGTTCATTTGGGTTTCTTCTAATGTGTATGTGAAGTAGCTGGAGGTGGTTTTGACACCTGAAGTGACATACATGTCCCAGAAGGAGGGGTGCCTTCTCTCAGTTCCTTCTTTCATTAACTGGTTTTTTGTTGGAACGAGATGCTGTGACGGAATTGAAGGATATTGGGAGAAACAGACATTGGGTTTCAAGCTGGAGATGAACAAGAAATGCATTCCTATTCTCTGCCCCTCCCTCCCACCTCCCACCTCAGAGCTGACCCAGGCCACAGTCAACAGTGATTGTTTAAGCGATTCAGAGAACAAGTCCCTCGGAATATAACACTGCTCCAACCTAGCTCTTCTCCTGTCTGCCGGTCCCCTGCAGTGGGGGGAACAAAAGGACCTAAATGACCTGGGCTGCACTGTTTCCCTCTGTTGTATCATCAGTGTCAAGTCCATGCGTCTCCGTGGCCTGCACATGTGGCTTTTAGTAGGTGCATACTCTTTATTGTGGTTGATGATTCCTTACTGAAGGCTGGCTGGGTGGTTCCCTGTCTGGGCTATTTCGAGCAATGCCACAAAGAACATCTTCAGGCGTATGGCCTGGCCCTTCTGCAGAGCATCTCCTCAGGGTAAGTCTCCAGCCATGAAATTGCTGAGTCAGTGGGCACTGCTAGTGAAATTGCTGAGTCAGTGGGTGTTGCTGTCTTCACGGCTTCTGGCCAGCCATCTTGGAGGGAGGAATTGTTGGCTCTCTCCAGAAGTGAGTGTCTGCTTCTACAAAGCCTCACAGAGGTTGCACAGCCATCTGCTAATTACTCCGTGGACACGGGCCACATACATAGGTTTTCTCTAGGATCACGATGAACTAGGCTGATGGCATCTCAACCTCCACTGCTGCTTCCTGTGGAAGCATTGGTTGAGAGAAGAAAGATGAGGAGAAACAGATGGGGACAGCTACAGACTAAGAGAAGAGGAACATCTGGACCCTCATCTTTCTACATCTCAGGCAGCTGATAAGGAGCATCCTTCTACTCAGTGCTGACACTGCCCAAGGGCCTCAGTCTTGGGTGGCTCAGAATTACACCAAATGGAGCAAAAGCACCCTTAAGTTTTTATAGCCGCAAGTATCGTGAAGATCTTCTAGAACTTTCTCTAAGCATTTAGAAGAACATTTTGTCAACAAAAGCCAGCCAGAACCCATTATAGAACAGACTGTAGCAGAGCTGTGCTTATTAAGTATCAAGGCAAGAAGCTCACCATTAGATCATCCCTCAGACACCATCTACTATCTGAACTCCCCCATTCCCTACCCCTTAAGACAGAATCCTGCTGTGTAGCCCAGGCTGGCTGCAGCTTGCTACATGGCCTGGACTGGATTAGAACTCATTTCCCAAGGGCTAGGATTGCAGGCATAAAATATTACAATTGGCCTCTTGAAGTCTTTGAGGGGGGCCTAAAGCCCTTCCAAGACTAGTCCAGAAGGGGCTCAATTAAATGTATTTCTTCTCTTACACAAGGCTCGGAGTGGCCCAGACGTTGCCTACAGTCCCAAAGCAAGCCTGAAAGGGTGTTGAGAACTCAGACTTAAGAAAAGTTTCCTCAGAATTGCTGAAGGAGATGTATTTCCCACTTAGACATGTACTCACAGAGGGAAAGGTACAGGGATGGAGGAAGTACAGGGGCTGGGCTGGGGGGTGGGGGGTGGGGTAATGTTCTTATAAACACTGCTCAAAAGGAAGTCAAAGACTGAATTAGGCCAAAGTTCTCCTAAGCCGGTACCTAAGCTTCTAGAAGAGCGAGAGTTCAACTGTCTACGAAAAAGGAAGGGGAAGAGATTGTTTGTAAAACTTCCTGATCTGGAGGTGGTGGCCACAGCCTTGGGTGTGCCCTTGGAATCAAGGTCCCCACCTTCCCAGCCAGAGGGGAACTACCTTTGCCTTGCAGGCTGCTCATATTAGGAGAAGCTAAGAGACAGCCAAAGGCCGTTGGTCTGTTCTTGGGGTGGTCCCAACCCCAGGTCTTCTCTGGTTGCTCCAGCCCTCCCCTTGCCTCTGTTGAGTGCCATTGACCCCAGGTTCTGGAATGAGTACATGGGCCCACAACCAGCAGGACCAAAATGTGAATGGATGCCATAGAATCCACACTGAGAGGTTCCAGCCTCAGATCTTCACGGTAGCAGACGGGGTTCCCCTGGAGCTGAAATAATGGGTGGAAGGCCTTGAAGCATCCCACTGTCTACAGGATTGAGAAGCGCTGACACAGTGTAGGGGAGGTGCTTGTGCAGGGCAGAGATGGTCTTTAGTCCTCACCCATGCTGTGCTTGGCTGCTCAGGGCTCTGGCCCTAGGAAATCCCACCCTAAGTACCGCTGTCCATAGCCAACCGCCAATTTTAGTCCTTAGAAGCAACTAGACCTCCTCTAGTGGCCAGTGGCTGTGGTGAAGGAGGCTTTGCACCCTGTCTTGAGTGTCACCTTCCTGGGCTTGGACAGAGCTAAAGTGGCTCATTAGCAGGTCACTGGTGACAGGAGTGCCTGGGCCGCAGAAGGACTGGCTCCTTTCGCTTCCCCGGGGTCTCAGAGGACCCATGCTGAGGTGACTGGTAGAAAACCCAGTGCCTTGTGATCTCAAGTTTTATAATTTCTTATCTTCAGGACAGATGTTGTGGACCATAAAGACAAGGTCCCCCACGCAGTGTCTCTCACATTGCACAGTACAGAGGAACCACCCATTTTCTCCTCACTGCAGTGTCCAATTGGAGGCCTAGGGTGGGACCTTGGGGTCTGCGCTCCTCACAACCTCCTCGCTGTGTCTAGACTTCTGGGCCTCAGACCACACTGTGGAGTAGGGATCAGGGAAGGAGCACAGTTAGGGTCAGTGTCTGTGTGGCTTTGGGCCGGGCACATCGCCACCAGGTGACTCAGTCTCTCCAACCTTTAAAGAAGGGAATGCCAGGAACCGCTTGAGTCCCTTTCTCCTCTGAGGCTGTCACATGTGTGAGGACTGCTCCCTTAGCCTTGCCAGTATGGGCTGGGGACACACTAGCTACACCAGCTGCAGCTGCCTGCCTGGGGCCCAGTCCAGTTCTGTCCCTTTCAAGCTGTGGACTACTGGAACAGGATCTACTACTATAAAGTGAAGATAACAATGTCTCCTAAGCTGGGCGTGCTGTCCACACCTGCAGTTCTAGTGCTCAGAAGGCAGAGGCAAGAGGCTTGCCATGAGTTTGAACCCAGTGTGGGCCTACATAATGAGTTCAAGGCCAGCCTGAGCTATGTAGTCAGACCCTATTCAAAATCCACAAATAAAATATCTGGGGATGCAGCTCAGTGGTAGATCACGTACTTGCCTAGCATCACACGAAACAAATGTACATCACATCAAAACAAACAAACAAAAAAACAAACAAATAAGCAACAGAACTAAAAAGCAGTAAGCTGGGCATGGTGGCTCATGCACACTTGTAATCCTAGAGTTGGAGAGGTGGAAACAGGTGGAACCCTGGGGTTTCCTGGCCAGTCAGTCTAGCCTACTTGGCAAGTTCTAAGTTCTGAAGGGAGCAGGGGGGAGGGTGGACCTAGAGAGATGGGTTAGCAGTGTAAGAGCTCTTGCCACTCTTGCAGAGACCTGGGATTGTTTCCTGGCACTCACATAACAGCTTACAACCATCTATAACTTCAGTTCCAAAGGATCCAGTGCCCTCTTCTAGACTCTGCAGGTTCTACACACAGTGGTATGCAGACACATGTGCAGGCAAAACACTCATATACATAATAAATGAATCAATAAATCTTTATACACACATATGTTGATGGTCTCTGGCATACACACACATACACACAAAATTACTATTGCTGTGCTAAAACACCATGATCAAAGTAAGTTGGTAGGAAAGGATTTATTTGGCTTACTTACACTTCCATATCACAGTTCATCATCAGGGGAAGTCAAGACAGGAACTCACAGGGCAGGAAATTGGAGGCAGGAGCTGATGCAGAGACCATGAAGGAGTGCTGCTGACCGGCTTGCTCCACATGGCTTGCTCAACCTGCTTTCTTGTAGAACCCAAGGATTACCAGCCCAGGGTGGCCCCACCCACAATGAGCCCGCCCACATCAATCACTAATTGAGGAAATTCCTTACAGACTTGCCTGCAGCCTGATCTTATGTATACATTTTCTCAGTTGAGGCTCCCTCCTCTCTAATTGACTCTGGCTTGTGTCAAGCTGACATAAAACTAGCCAGCACAACCAACCCCTTGTCCACTTGACACACAAACACATCACTGTTAAGCCATAACCTTTCCTTTCTCATTCACCCCCAAAATCACATATTAATAAAGACATCACAGTATAAAACATTTTATAAAGTCTCATAGCCTTTAAAAATTCATACAATTAGGGGCTGGGGCAATGGTTCAGTAGTTAAGAGTACTGGATACTCCTCCAGAAGACCTGGTTTCAATTCCCAGCACCCACATGGCAGCTCCTAACTGTCTGTAACTCCAGTTCTAGGGGATCTGGCACCCTCGCATAGACCTACATGCAGGCAAAATCAATGCACATAAAAATACATAAATCGGGGCTGGAGAGATGGCTCAGAGGTTAAGAGCACTGACTCCTCTTCCAGAAGTCTTGAGTTCAATTCCCAGCACCCACATGGTGGCCCACAACCATCTGTAATGAGATCTGGTGCCCTCTTCTGGCTTGCAGGGATACATGCTGTATACATAATAAATAAATAAATCTTTAAAAAAATACATAAATCATTAAAAATTAAGCAATTAAAAATTAGGTCACTTTAAAATATTCAGTCTCTTTTAAAATCCAAAGTCTTTTAAAATTTAATGTCTTTCAACTGTAGACTCCTAGAAAAATGAAAGATAAGTTAAATACTTCCTTGCTTCAAGAGGGAAGAACCAGGGCACAGTCATAATTACATCAAAGCAAAGCCAAACTCAAACTGTATACATTACTCAATGTCCAAGGTCTAGGACCCACTTCCATCTTCTGGGCTCCTCCAAGGGGCTTGGGTCACTTCTCTGGCTCCGCCCTCTGCAGCACACACAGCTTGTCTTCTAGGCTCTGGCTGGCCCCCCTCCACTGCTGCTGCTGTTCTTGGTGGTCATCCACTGTACTGGCATCTCCAGTAGGCTGCATTCCCACCAATTGCCTCTTCTAGGCTCTCTTCATGGTGCCAAAGCTCAACTTCTCTACACGACCCCTTTAGTCCTGGGCCTTCAACTGCCAGTCTGCACCTTCACCAGTTTCCTCTCCTGGCCTCAGTTGCTTTCCATGACTGTCTTAGTTAGGGTTTCTACTGCTGTGAAGAGAGACTAGGGCCACAGCAATGCTTAGAAAGGAAAACATTTATTTGGGGTTGGCTTACAGTTTCAGAGGTTTAGTCCATTATCATCGTGGCGGCAGACATGGTGCTGGAGAAGGAGCTGAGAGTTCTACATCTTCATCCACAGGCAGCAGAAGCAACTGTGTCACACTTCCTACTCCAATGAGGCCACACCTCCAAATAGCGACACTCCCTTTGAGTCTGTGGGGCCAATTACATTCAGATTAACACAATGACACCTTCATGCCTTCAGAACCAGTACCACCTACTTGACTCTTACACTACCAAAGTCAGCTGCCAGTGTGAGATACAACCTTAGCCATCTCTGGAACGGCAGCTTCTGTGTGCTGACTCTGAAGAAACACTTCCCAGATCTCACCTCAGTAATGCTGGTCTCCTCCTCCTCCTCTTCCTCCTCCTCCTCCTCCTCCTCCCCCTCCTCCTCCTCCCCCTCCTCCTCCTTCCCCTCCTCCTCCTCCCCTTCTTTCTCCTCCTCTTCTTTGAGACATGGTTTCTCTGTGTAGCCCCTGGCTGTCCTGGAACTAGCTGACCTCAGACTCACAGAGATTCACCTGCCTCTGCCCTCCAAGTGCTAGGATTAAAGACATGTGCCACTACCACCTGGTTCTGGTGTATTCTTAATCACAACTAATTTCTTAGCTCCAGCTAACTAGCATCAATTGTCCTGGTAACACAAAGGTTCTCCTTCAGTGGTATTGGTTTCTTGTTACCCATGACTGACTCTTCAGCCTCAGCTGACCAGAACCATAGATTCTTAATTCAAATAGGCAATGACCCCGATGGAGTCTTTAAGTGGCTCTGAAGCTTTCCTCTCTAACTTCACAAGCCAGGCCTCCATCCTCGGCATTTCTCTTAGCACTCTTGTCTTCCAAGCTCCCACAGAACAGCTCAACCAAGTTTGAATACTCAATGGCTTTACCAGCCCAAAGTTCCAAAGAGTCTCCACATCCTCCCAAAAACACATGATCAGGCCTGTCACAGCAATACCCTACTCCTGATACCAATGCCTGTCTTAATTAGGGCTACTATTGCTGTGATAAAACACTGTGATCCAAGCAAGTTGGTAGGAAAGGGTTTCTTTGGCATATGAGTCCGCATTCAGTTCATCGTCAGAAGACATCAAGACAGGAACTCAAACAGGGCAGGAAACTGGAGGCAGGAGCTGATGCAGAGGCCATGGAGGAGTGCTGCTTACTGGCTTGCTCCACATGGCTTGCTCAACCTGCTTTCTTAGAGAACCCAAGGATTACCAGCCCAGGGTGGCCCACCCACAATGAGCCCTCCCACATCAATCACTAATTGAGGAAATCCCTTCAGGCTTGCCTGCAGCCTGATCTTATGGGTGCATTTTCTCAATTGAGGCTCCCTCCTCTCCAATGACTCTAGCTTGTGCCAAGTTGACATAAAACTAGCCAGGACACATACCCAAAATAGAAAGAAATGGTTCCTGCTTTAAAAGTTAAAAGGGTTCATCCTGTGTGCATGCCTCGTCAGGCCACAAAGGCACAGCAGCTTACCAGAGTTGGCTTGTTGGTGACTCCTGGGCTGCCCTTGAAGCCTCCCCCCACCCCACCTCACCACCCTGTGCGGGGCCCTCTGGTTCTCTGCCACATCTGTACAGTGGCATCCACCACTTTGAGATTACCTCTGTCTCTAGGGAATGCTATAGTCCTATGCTGTTACATAACTATTGTAGTGATTTGGTTTGGTTTGCATTTGATGCACGATCTCGTGTAGCTTAGGCTGGCCTTGAACTTGCCATGCAGTTGAGGATGACCTTGAACACCTGATCCTTCTGCATCTACCTCCAAGCCTATAATGGTGCTCTTTATAGGATTTTTTTAGCCCTCTTAGATACATTTTATTTTTTTGTTTGTTTGTTTATGTGTTTTTGGAGACAGGGTCTCATATAGTCTAGGCTAGTCCTGAACTTGATATATAGCTAAGAATGAACCTGAATCCATGATCCTCTTTCTTTCTTCTCCCAAATGTTGGGATTGCATGCACCACTATGACCCATTTTCTCTGGGGCTAGGGTTCAAATCCCAGGCTTTGCGATTGCTAGGCAAGCACCCTGCCAACTGAGCGACATCTCCAGGACCCATCTAATGTCTTAATCATTCTGCACATTATCTGGCCAAGGACTAAGTGATTGAACCCAGTGCTTTTTCTGTCCCCAGCCTCCACAGAGCCATCAGCAGCCCTGTCCTTCCCACCTTCCTGTTTCTTGGCAGGAGGTTGTGGGCACTAAAAGCAACAGAGAAAAGTCTGGCCCAGGTGGGTCCTACCCTGTTCCCCTGGATCTGGTATCAAGACCACTGGGTAGTGGTTTGCTGGAGAATGATTCCAGAAACTCCTCACTCCAGACCACCATGCCAGCAGGGAATGACCAAACCCTCATCATCTCCTTAGCTGACTTCCCTTCCTGCTATATGTCCTCTGGCACGTCTGTACACATGCCTTATGTTTCCCCAGAAGCTTCCTCAAATCCTTTAAACAGAAAAAAATAATTCTCCTTTTGTAGCTACAGAGGCAATCAGGGAGGTTAAGTGAGAATCCTCATGCAGGTCAGTCCTGGCAGAACAAGAATTCAGGGCCCTGACTGCCCAGGATCTTATCTGCTGTTCCTGACTTAGTCTTTAAAGCATGGGAACCCTTGGGTCTGCTCCCTGGTGGGAAGTGGAAGAGGTGGGGGAGGAAGTCCCCGGCAGGACTGAAGCGCGGTTAGGAACTCTGCTATGCTGCCTGCTCTTAGCCTGTTAGCTTCCATAGCTGTGCTGAAGCAAGGGCTGCCTGCTCTCCATCCCACAGCCCACACCTCTCTGAAAGGAGGCCACTAAGCTGGCCGGCATGGTGCCGCTGCCCAAGGGTTGATTCAAGGGAAAGTCTGTTCAAGGTCAGAGCCTAAAGGTAGACTCTGCCCAGCTGTTGAGCAATGTAAAAACCTTGTGTCTGTCAGTGTATCCATCCTCCAACCACCCTTCCTCGTTGTACCTCCAACTCCTCCATCTACCCACACACCACACATTAGTTCCCGGCACATCAGCAAGTCACTGGACCAATGCTCATGCTGTTTCCTCTGCCTGGAAGAAGGCCCTTCCCTTCCTTTCCATTTTCTACCCATTGAACTTGGTCTTCAAGGTACCTGGTATGAAGCCCCTCAGACATGTGCTAATTACTCACGTCTGTGCCAGCTTCCCCAGCTCTAATGCAAGCTTGCATCGGGTAGGATAGGGTGTGTCCAAATCTGGCACAAGACCTGGCACATTTGTGTGTGATTTGCCTTCTCTTTCTCCAAGGCACCAGCTTTGTCTTGGCAGTGCTGGTCCCCACCGCACCTAGAAAAGCGATCATGACTGGATCAGCATGGAGTGTTCAGTGACTCCTAGGAAGTGAACTCTCTGTCTAGAGATGATGAGGCACAAAGGGGGTGTCTATCAATCTTGGAGCATGTTGCTTGGCACAAAGTACTCAATTGGCCAATGCACGTTGACTGGACGAATGAGTGAATGGATAACTGAAAAGCTTGGACCTCTGGGAAACAGCAAGCTATGCCCCCCTCCCCAGATCTTCCCCCTGCCAATCCCACCCCTGTGGTTGGTAGAGCTGAACATGTTCCTGGCCCCTAGGTCTGGCCACGGGGGCTTCACCTCTCCGACGCTGGCGGCTGTGCAGCTGGGCAGCCAGCTCGGTCATCTGGGACTCCCCTGGCTGGTGTGCAGGCTTTGTGGCTTTTGAGTCAGATGGGTCCTGTTCTGACCCTGCTTAGTTAAGGACTTTGGGGTATAAATGTGCCTGGCCAAGTCAGAATTGCTGGAGAGAAAACAAACTGAAATAAGATCGCGACACACAATGCTGCCCCGCCCCCTCCGCTGGGCATGGTGGGAAAAGTTCAGTCCTGAATAAAAGCATCTGCTTCTGGTCCCGTCTCTCCCATCGCCTTAGAGTCCGGTCTTGCCTTGGTCTCAGCTGTGTCCCTCAGTCACGAGAGGCCCCTCTTAGTTCCATCCCTAGCCCTACATGGCCTCTGCCTTCACCAGCTCAGGACACACCACACGGATGGACACTGGCTCACAAATCTGATGGAAGTTTTTATCCGTAAGGAAATAGAATTCCACAAACCAAGAAAAGCCACACCCACCCACACAGCCCAGCACCTCCACGATGCCTCCAGAAATACTCGGGGAAGCTTTTCTTGGAATTGGGTGTCCCAGCTTTCTGGAAAGTTACAGTGGAGATCAGCGCAAACCCTGAATCACAGCCCACGTGCTTTCTCCCCTTTCCCTTCCAAATGGCCGAGATCTGTCTCCCCTCTGCCAAGTGCTCCGAATTCGGAGTGCCTCCTGAAAGTCTGATTGGCTGCTCACCCCAGACCCTGCCAGAAATGCCGTGGGGACAGTTCCTGCAGGAGGGAAAAGAGAGCATGTTGGCACTCACCCCCGGGAAGCAGCACTTTGAAGGCCTGGAGAGTTTAGATCACAGGGTTCTCTGCTTCCTCAGAAAGCTGAGGTGGCATGTTAGCCAATCCTGAAGGCGATATAGCAGCCCCTGCTGGCATCAGTGCGGATATGGGGGACCTCAGGCCCAACTCTGCCAACATGCTGGCCACCAGCCCCGGGCTTCCTGTTAGGTGCGTCCTCGCTATGTGACCGGTGGTTAGCGTCTATCTCCCTAGCGGATGATGGGTTCCTGGAAGGAGCCTGTATCTCTGGTCTTCTCCTCTTCGCATCAGATCAATCATGGCACATGGCTCCAGAAATATTCTTGAAATGAATGTACATTTGAACAAATGGTTGAGATTTCCCAGTCTGAGTGTTTACTAAAGAAAAAGTAAACTATGAAAACCTCCACTTACAAACCAAATGACAAGCCGAGCTGAGGAGTCAGTTCAAGGTCATCACTGCTGTGCCATGAGTTTGAAGCTCACCTGAGCCACGTGAGAACCTGTCAACAACAACAACAACAACAATAAAAAAAAAAAAAACCACAAAGCCGGGCAGTGGTGGTTCTCACCTTTGATCCCAGCACTTGAGAGGCAGAGGCAGGTGGATCTCTGTGAGTTCAAGGCCAGCCTGGGCTACATAGTGAGTTCCAGGACAGCCAGGGCTGTTACACATAGAAACCCTGTCTCAAAAAACCCAAAATACACACACACACACACACACACACACACACACACACACACACACTTTAAAAAAGGAAGAGGAGGAAAGGGAGGGAAGGGAGGAGGAAGGAAGGAAAAAGTAGATGGCAGGGCTGCTGTGAGCTGGGTGTCCCAGCAGGTTAAAAAAGGGACAGAACTTGAAGCCAGCCACCATAGACTCTCCTTCACCACCTTGTAAGCCCCTAATGCCTGGAGCAGCCACGGACCCTCCAGTCAGATTCACAGGCAATAAATATATACGACCTAGTGGACCGCTGAGAAGAGAGTACAAGAGGTGGACTGCTTGCAGCGGGCACTCAGGCCATGGAGCTGCCTAGCAGAGACTGGGCTGTGGGGCCGACTGAGAGAACCAGCCTCACAAAGCTGCTGGATGAACTCTGCGTGGCAGCAGGTATGAGTTATTCATGCCTGCAGTTTAAGGATAGGAATCCTGCGTCAGGAGACAGCGCACTCTGAGCCTGGATGCACATGCTAGTGGGCAGTGCTGGGGACTCCAGCCACGGTTTGGGATTGCGCCGTGATTCTGTCACTTGCTCCCTGCTCCTTCACTGAATCTATTTCCACTCCTCGACAGTCACCCTAGACGACTCAGCCATGACCTTGACTCCTTGACATCTCTAAAGCAATGCTTCTCTCCATCCACTCTGACAGGTTTTATCCACTCCCTTGGAATGACCAACAATTGCACAGCAAGGAAAAAAGTGACGTTTGGTGGGTACACATCTGTAATCCCAGCACTTGGGAGGTGGAGGCAGGAGGATTAGAGGTTCAAGATTAGCTTGGTCTACATAGCAAGTTCAGGCCTGCCAGGGCTGCATGGCAAGATTTGGTTTCAAACACAATAAGACAGCAAGCCAAACTATGTAACGTGCCAGAATATTGATTCCTGCTTTTGCTTATCTTTTTCTAGTCTTCGTCTCAATAAATGTCTCCAGCACTCTAGAGATGTCCCAGTTCTTTCTTCCTGACTTCCCATGTCCAATCCACTATCAAACCTTGCCAGCTCGACCATGATGCAAAACCCATCATGACCTCCTCTTCTTGTCTGCCTCCCCATCATCCTTCACCTCCCATCATCCTTAGCCTCCCATCATCCTTAGCCTCCCATCATCCTTCACCTCCCATCATCCTTCGCCTCCCCATCATCCTTCACCTCCCATCATCCTTCACCTCCCATCATCCTTAGCCTCCCATCATCCTTCACCTCCCCATCATCCTTCACCTCCCCATCATCCTTCACCTCCCCATCATCCTTCACCTCCCATCATCCTTCACCTCCCCATCATCCTTCACCTCCCCATCATCCTTCACCTCCCATCATCCTTCACCTCCCATCATCCTTCACCTCCCATCATCCTTAGCCTCCCCATCATCCTTCACCTCCCCATCATCCTTCACCTCCCCCAGCCCTCTGCATGGTCTCCCATGGAATGCTACCAAGGTCCTAACCTGTTCTAGCTTCTGGTTTCTTCTTTGCTTCTTGGCAGCCTCTTTTCCAAAACTGAAGATATCTTTCAAAAGGGCAGGAGGGGGGTCTCATGTAGCCCGGGCTAGCCTACAGCTCATCATGTAGTCAATGCTACCCTTGAACTCTTGATCCCCCTACATCTACCTCCCAAGTACTGTGATTACGGTTATGAGCCACCATGCCCAACTTACTAAAGATCTTTAAAAACATAGGTCAGGTCAAGTCACTCTCTTGCTTGAAATCGTCAATGAACGCCCAATGCCCCCAAATCATGTTCTTTCCCCTTTCCTGTAAGGCCCCATGCTGCTTTCTTCTTTTCTCATTGCAGCATGCTGGACGTCTTCTTAGACCTCAGACCACTAGCGTTTACTTTCTTAATCTTTGGAACATGATTCTGTGAGTCACAGATGGCTAACTTCTCAACTCTAGTCAGACCTCATTGTCTAAAGCGAAAACGTCACCCTCATGGAGCCTTCCTGGCCCCCTAACTATAGTCGCCTCTCACTTGGTTACTGCCTGCCCTAAGAGCATGCATTCTTTTCAGAAATTCTAGTCACAAAAACAAAAACAAACAAACAAACAAAACAAAGAAACCCTGGTCACATTTCCCACCTACTTACTCCCTGCATATGAGAGCAAAGACCTTGTCTCTCAGATTCCCACTGCCTGGTGTTTGCAGAACAAATGAATAAACTTTCCAAGTTTTATGGGGGTGTTGTTTCTACTTTTTTTTTTTTGACAATTTTGTACATGTATGTGATGTATTGTGATCACCCCTCATTCCCATTTCTCTCTCCCCCTTCCACTGAACCCCTCATATTTGCCAGTGAACCACCTTCTTTTTGCATATCTCCTTTCCTTTTCTTTTGAGAGAGGGTCTCATGTATCCGATACCAGCCTCGAACTCACTGAGTAACCAAAGATGTCCTTGACTTTCTAATCCTCCGCCTTTACCCTCTAAATGCTCTGATTACAGGCCCCTGCTACTACACGAAGTTCCCATTTTAACATCTATAAAACAGGAGTGGGAAGAGCACTGTGTCTCCTGGTGGGTGGGAGATAATACAAGACGGTGACTGCAGATGCTTCAGCCCTTACATTTAATAAGCCCTCTAAGACGGGGCCATGCTCATATGAATGCATAATTGGGCTGAGATCATGCGGGGAGTGGCCAGATCATGGCCAAGGAGCCTGACCCATCTTTTGTTTGTCCACTGTGTCTGACAGGGTGGGTAGGCCTGAAGAAGAGCCAGGGCAGAAGCAGGCTGCCTCAAGCATGTTAAGTAGCAGTGACCTGCAATTGTCTTGATGGCAGACAGGGCCAGGCAGAAATGCGCAGACTGGAAGCGGGAGCCATTCTAAGTTCTGGAGTGTTGCAGGGAAGCATCCTGGCCACGGAGTCGGGCAATCTGGTTAGCTTCAACCACCAGCATCCAGATTGCCTAGAAACCACCAAGTAATTGTGTAACCACTTGTCTGAGTTGTTTACCAACATGTCAGTCAGCCCACTGCCAGCTGTCCTCACTTTATCGAGAGCCGTGCGTCTCTAACAGTAGCGCATTCTTTGAGGGACATGGACTTAGCTCGTATATTTAGTTCTGGCCCACTGTGTGATCCCACACTCTTTCAAAAGGGTTGTTATTGTGAATTGTTTTGTGAGTTCTGAGTGGCTCATGGTGTTCTGTTTTATAGCTGCAGCTGGAATGGACAGCTAGTGGAGTTTGGCAGCTGGAACGGAGAAGCTGTACCCAAGTCTTTCTCACCATGACCTTATGAGGGGGGACTTAACCAGGGTCAAGGGAGATCCCGCAAATAATAGACTGAGGGGATGTAAAGTAGCAGCTCAGGAGGGAATTGGGTGGGATGAACCAGTGATAGGACAGTCATTGGTATCAATAGCTCAGTTGGTAGAGCATGAGACGCTTAATCTCAGCGTCGCGGGTTCATGTAGCCTGAAGCTTTTCTGCATCCAGCCTGGTCCTCACAGCCGCTTATAAAATAATTATTCAGAGGCTGAATATTAATTATAATTGTTTGGCTGATGGCTAAGGCTTATTATTAACTAGTTCGTACAATAAATTAACCCATTTCTATTCATCTAAGTATTGCTACGTGGCTGTGGTGTTACCAGTCTGCTGGCATGTTGCTCCTTGGGTGGCTAGATGGCATCTCCTCGACTCCGCCCTTCTTTCTCCCTGTATTCAGTTTGGCTTTCCCGCCTAGGAATATTCTGCCCTGCCATAGGCCAAAGCAGCTTTATTCATCAGCCAATAAAAGCAACACATATTCAAAGCGTACAGAAGGACATCCTACATCAGGCGGACCCTTTAGAAAGCAGCAGAGAGGATTTCAATTCCCAACACCCACACTGAGCAGTTTACAACTTGCAACTCTAGCTCCAAGGGATCCAGTGCCCTCTTCTGGCCACCACAGGCACCTGTACACATGTGCACATGCACACCCACAGACATACACACACAGACAGAGACAGAGAGAATAAAATAAATCTTGGGGGTCAGAAAAGACCACATATGAAGATCCACACAAGGGGCTAGCAGGGCCTGGGGCTCTCCATAGTGCACCCGGAGTGCAAGCCTTTAGAGGAGGAAACTCCCTCCTCCAAAGTGGGCTGGCTCATCAGCGCTGCCCTACCCTGGGATCTCAGGACCACAGCCTCCTGTGTCCTGTAGAGAAAGGCACTGGGGCTGGAATGTAGCGGAAGCCAGCATGTAACAACGACCTTAATTCATGGAGCCTTTGTCCTTAGACTCTCGTTACCCCCATCTAATCCCTGCTTTATTTCTTTTTTTAATGTTTTCCCATAAAACCTCTGCTTTATAGCCATTTATGGCTGAAGGGCACCCCAGGTGCCTACTCCAAGCCGGCACTCTGATGAATTCTATCAGCCCGTGACCCCATCCCCTCCCAGGGCTAAGCGTGGAGGAGGGAGGGGACCCAGAGCCTCCATTATTCCAGAACTCAGGAGTCATTGGGCATCTGTGTGGCTCTGACTCCGCTTCCCTGTGGTGTTTCCAAGTTTTTCCTGCTGGGCTGTACTGAGATGACATTCAGAGCCCTCTCCAGCCTCTGCACAGGGCAGCCTGGGGCTAGAGCTGCACCTTAAACCAATGTGCTCCACCAAAACTGGCACCAGACGTTTTTATGGAATTATGAGCCTAGAAGTAGAGAGCTCAGGAAATCTTGTAGTATGGATGCAGGAGGCAGGTGTTACACTAATCTCCCATCTACATTTTCCAGAACAATTATCAGACCTTGTGTTCCAATTCTGCATCCAGAAAACATAATCCCAGTTAGATAAGTAGATCCTTACTCACCAAGTGTTTGTTGGATGTCCTATGTGTGCACAGTTTTTCAGGAGCCAACTGTAATGCATGGGGAGCACACTCACTTCAGAAGAGTCTTTGCTTAATACAGCTGTCTCTGTACCTGGGTGATGGCGCTGAGAGGGCTCTTTCTCAAGGATCCCTTACCCATTACCTGTTGGCCTCATCCCTGAGCAAATTATTTACCAAAAAAACAAAAACAAAAACAAACAAACACAAAAAAAACAACCCCCCCACACACAAGAATGTAACTGAAATTTAGCCAGGCATTTTTATGATAGCCTCTGTCCTCCATGCTCAGCCTTCCCCTCCAGGTTGTGGTATTTGCTCTGCACCTGTCAGCACCAACGGTCGGTGTGAGAAGGTATTTGCACAGTGAGAAGTAGCTTGCTCATTACACCCTCATCTGCATCTTGTGGCGGCAGGTATACAGCGTGTACTGTTATCTGCAGACAAGGAAACGGAACGGAGATAGGATGGGGAGGGGGGCTGGAGAGATGGCTCAGCCATGAGGAGCACTTGTCTTTGCCAAGGACCCAGGTTTGGTTCCCAGCACCCACATGACAGCTCACAACTGTCTGTAACTCCAGTTCTAGGGCATCTAATGCCCTCTTTTGGCCTCTGGAGTACCAGGCATTCTCACGGCACATACACATATAAGCAGGCAAAACATAAAACACACATAAAATAAAATAAATAAATCTAAAATGTTTTCTAAAGGTAGGTCGCATGACTTTCTGAGCTCGTGGATGGCTCCTTGATCTGGGAACAGAGCTGAGACTCTAACCCAGATGTGACTGACTCCATAGTGGGCTCACCCCACTCCCCACAAAGCTGGTACCCCCAAAATGACAAATTTAGAGACATAAAGCTACTTACCAATGACTGAGCCAGGGGAAAGGCAACAGCCTTTTCTGATAATGGCTTCCTGTTTGCTCCAGGGGAAGCGTTGCATGTGCCCAGCCCTTCCAGATCTCAGTGGAGCCCCTACCCCGCTGCAGCCTCAGGGCTAGCCAAGACTGGCAGACCGTGGGCATGGAACTCCAGGTCTGTGAGGGTCGCTCTGAGGAACTTGCCTGGTCACTTGGGATTCATTCACCCTCCTTTCTGATTTGTCCTCTGCCTGTGATGGCAACACCCCACAACCTTGTTATCATCTTACCCTTGAATGGCTTCCTTTCCCACCCAGACTTGTCATTATTAAAAACAAGAAGCCAAGCACTTGGAGGCAGAGTTTCGGCCCAGATAGGGTTACAGGGTTAGTCCTTGTCTCAAAAAAAAACAAAAAACAAAAACCGAACAAGCAAAAACAAAGAATGGGCTATCAAGAGTGGGTAACTGCCTAACCTGAAAATCTGAGTTTGATCCCCAGGTCCCACATGATGGATGAAGAGAACCTCCAAAAGTTGTTCTCTGACCATTCAATGTACACACATGCCCACAGACATATACACATAAATAAGTAAAATGTAATTGAAAAGTTTTTGCACCCTAATAAGCCTCTCCGCTGATGCAGTGATCCAAATCAGACCAGATTAGAAAAAGCCATTGAATGGAACATGTGGCACCATAGAAAGGGGAGGGTGATAGAGACAGCTGGGGGGGGGGGGCATTGTCCTGGGAAGCACGTCAGAGAGAAAATTTCAGGGTCTCAGTTCCCAGATAGGTGGGAATCTGGAGGCGCCAGGACCCTAGCCAACAAGACCAGTGCCATGGGGCAGTAGCTGCTGTAGGGAGGGTGAGAATGCAGAACCCCAAAACCATGGACGTAGGGCAGTTCTGTCCAATTATCTCCAAGCCGACAAAAAATAAATAAATAAATAAATAAAAATCCAAGACTGTGGAAGATGGAAATTGTAAGGTTTCCTCGGGAGGTCATCTTGCTTGGTTATCAAGGGCGTACTGTGGCCAGGCTTTAGTGCTCGAGAAATCAAGCATTCAGGACAGATGGTCTCAGATAGCCCCAATTTGAATAGATTCTGTAAAAGACACCCCAGGGGTGTTTATGGATCCGACTTCGAATTGCAAGTGCCCATTTCTCAAGTCTGTGCAGGACCCGAAGCCTATAGTGCAATGTGTTCGCTTTGGGTGAAAAGAAAAGGGGGTATGGGATATTCCCTTCAACAGAACCTTCTGAAGAAGGGGTCTCAAGGAACAAAGGCAGGTCTTTGCTCCAGAATGGGTCAGAGGCCTGGTATCTTTGGCAGGACAACCCAAAAACAGGATGAGGCCCTGGGCCTCTATGGCAATGACTTGGAAAGGACAACTTTCCCAGTCAAAAGCTGATCTTAGTCTGGTGGAGAGCAGGTGTGGGGGAAGAGGCGTGTTTCCCCAGCATGCAGCCTAGGCTGGTGAGGGGAAATCAACTCCCCTAAGTGGAACCTCCAGATGAAAAGTTTCTGCACCCGGATAAGCCTCTCAGCCGACACAGCAATCCAAATCAGACCAAATTAGAAAAAGGCCCTGGTTTAGCATTCCGGGGTGATTCTCCAGCCCCCCAGACAGGAGACAGGGATTAGAAACCGAAAAACCACGTGTCTGTTTAAATACCCTGGGAGTGGTTTTGAGCACGTCTGGGGGAGGAGCTGTGTTTGGTGGGACTTTCTGAAGAGCAGGGTCTGGGCGGAGAGCTGGGGGAGGGGAGTTGAGGTGGGTCTTCCACCAGAACACTCCAGACTCTTTGGGTATATGGATGCCAGGGTGCCAGAGGCTGAGGTGGAGCTCCCATCAGAACAGTAGTAATCAGTCTTTTTTTTTTTTTTTAAAGATTTATTTATTTATTTATTATGTATACAGAAGAGGGCACCAGATCTCATTACAGATGGTTGTGAGCCACCATGTGGTTGCTGGGAATTGAACTCAGGACCTCTGGAAGAGCAGTCAGTGCTCTTAACCTCTGAGCCATCTCTCCAGCCCCAGTAATCTGTCTTTAAAGAAACCAAAAGCCAAAAAGAAAAAGAAGAAAGAAAGGGTGGAAATTTTCCTATTTCCACCACCTTAATAATCTAGAGATTTACCTCTGAGTCTTCCCTGGTGATAAAAATGTGGGACATTGTTTTTCATATTTTTTTTAAGTATCCTTTTTGCTAGATGCATAGTGTTCCTTAGAGAGGGTGTACTGTGGTTTGTCCTGAGTATGTGTATCCCCTCCATAGGCCTGTCTCACTGACACCCTCCCCCACCAGGAGGGCCCGGTGAAGACTGTGAGTAATTGGGTTGTCTGGGGGAGGGAAAGGGGGTGGGTTTTGTTCGGTGCATGGTATGTGTTAGCTCCAGAGGGGCCATTTAGAAGGCTGGAAAATTACAGAGTGCTCATGCCCAGCCCACGTCTGCCAACAAAGGGCACCTACAACAAATCCCGGGAAATTACAGCCTCTGCCGTCTGAGCGGCTCAGACGGGAGGAAAGGACACGGGACCCACATGTCTGAGTAAGAACACTGGGACCGTGGTGTGGCCTGGGCCTCACGGCCTGGGCCTGGGAGGGTCTCACGGAGGGAGGAAGGCGGCACACGGCTCGGCAGTTCAGAGCTCAGTGGCTAAAGCGCCCCGAGGAAAAGTCTTGCCGAGGAAGGTGACCCAGGCCAAGATGATCCAGAGGGAGAATCCCTTAGGTGCAGTTCTGCCCTGCATGTGGTGTAGTTCGGCCCTGCATGCGGGCAGCGGGAGGCCGGAGCGCAGGGCAGTTGAAGAGGTGAGAGCTTGCGTGTGTGTGTGTGTGTGTGTGTGTGTGTGTGTGTGTGTGTGTGTGTGTGTGTGTGTGTGTGTGTGTGTGTGTGTGTGTGATGGTGGATGACCTGCCATGCTCAGCACCCTAAGTCCAATAGAAAGATGTGACCGTACAGCTAGGGAGTCGGCACAGTTAGTGAAGCCCATGCTTCATAAGCTTGGGGACCTGAATTTGATCCCCAGGACCCGTGTTAGGAAACTGGGTGCCGTGGAATGTATTTGTGGCCCATTACTGGGGGCTCACTGGCCAGCCAGCGACCTCTGGCCTCCATACACGTGGGGTGAGGCAGACCTGCAGTTTCAGCCCCACATCTGGGAACCCTGCTCTTAGAACCTCTATTGGTGATCTGGCTGCCTGCAAGGACTTCCACCCTCCTGCCAATCACAGGACCTGCTGTGAGAACCGAAGCCAGGTTGCCCATGCCAAGTGCCTTTGAAATGCTAAGTGCCCTTTCCAGACCTCAGAATCAGACACAGTGGGGGTGATGTCCTTCCCCAGGCCCAGCTCCCAGGGGACCAGAGCACACGCAGTTCCAGGGTCTCATGGCTGTCCTGGTCCAACCTCTGTTTAAGAAAGGACCAACAGAGTGTATGCCTGAGGGCCATACCTGTCCTTCTGGAGTGTCTGTTAGGTCACACCTGTCCTTCTGAGTGTCCGTCAGTCAGTCAGCACACACCTGTCCTTCTGAGTGTCCAGCCTCAGAGCAGACCTCCCTGGCAGCTCAGCTGACCTTTGCTCACTTCTTGATTTCTGCTCTGAGACCTAGGGAGAGGCTCAGCCACAGTGGGTCCCTGATGGAGCACTGACCCCACTCTACCAACCCTCACACCATCACCTGAGCCTCAGACTGTACATCGAAGGACAGGCTGGCACACAGCCTGCCTGGGTAGGTGTGAGGAATGGAGCAGGTCTAACACCGCAAAGGCCGCTCAAGCTTGGGCAAGAGCGTGTCGCAGGCCAGGGACTGAGGTTTAAAAGGGTGTAGCTGTCAGCTGCTCTCTGTGGAGGTGGTTTGTGGTAGCCATGGCGAGAGTG